>NC_135809.1:2664770-2964770 GCF_964213995.1 Mustelus asterias
GAAAGAGCACTCTCTGATTTCGCTCCAGGACAACCAAGCTCCAATTTTAAGATTCTGTCACAGAATCGTACAGCACAGAAGAGGCCCTTCAGCCCATCGAGTCTGCACTGACGCATTGGAAACACCTAAACTCCCACCTAAACCCATCTGCCAGCACTTGGCCCATAGCCCTGAATGTTATGATGCGCCAGGTGCTCATCCAGGTACTTTTTAAAGGATGTGAGGCAACCCGCCTCCGCCACCCTCCCAGGCAGCACATTCCAGACCATCACCACCCTCTGGGTAAAAAGGTTTTCCTCACATCTTCCCTAAACCTCCTGCCCCTCACGGTAAACCTATAATCCCTCGTGAATGACTCTTCAAATAAGGGGAACAGCTGCTCCTTATGCACTCTGTCCATGTCTCTCAATCTTGTACACCTCGATCAGGCTGCCCCTCAGTCTTCTCTGCTCCAATGAAAGCAACGAAGCCTATCCAATCTCTCTTCATAACTTAAATGCTCCATCCCAGGCAGCATCCTGGTGAATCTCCTCTGCACCCACTCCAGTGCAATCACATCCTTCCTATAACGTGATGACCAGAACTGCACACAGTGCTCCAGCTGTGGCCTCACCAAAGTTCTATACAACTCTAACATGACTTCCCTGCTTTTGTAATCTATGTCTCAATTGATAAAGGCAAGTGTCCCATATGCCTTTTCCACCACCCTATTAACCTGCCCTTCTGCCTTCAGAGAGATCTGTGGACAATCACGCCAAGGTCCCTTTGTTCCTCAGAATTCCTAGTCTCCTACCATTCACTGAATACTTTCTTGTCAAATTACTCCTTCCAAAGTGTATCACCTCTCACTTTTCAGAGTTAAATTCCATCTGCCACTTATCTGCCCATTAGACCATTCCATCTATATCTTCTTGTAGCCCTTTTTGTTAACCACCCGGCCAATCTTTGTGTCATCCGCAAACTTACTAATCCTACCCCCCCACATTGTCATCAATGTCATTTATATAAATGAATGATAGGGGGCCCAACACAGATCCCTGTGGTGCGCCACTGGACACTGGCCTCCAGTCACTAAATCAGCCTCTGTCATTACCCTCTGTCTCCTACAACTGAAAAGTAAGAAGTCTCACAACTCCAGGTTAAAGTCCAACAGGTTTATTTGGTAGCACAAGCCACAAGCTTTCAGAGCGCTGCCCCTTCATCAGGTGAGTAGGAGTTCTGTTCACAAACAGGGCATATATAGACACAAACTCAATTTACAAAATAATGGTTGGAATGCGAGTCTTTTCAGGTAATCAAGTCTTAAAGATACAGACAATGTGAATGGAGAGAGGGTTAAGCACAGGTTAAAGAGATGTGTATTGTCTCCCGCCGGGACAGTTAGTGAGATTTTGCAAGCCCAGGCAAGTCTTGGGGGTTACAGATAGTGTGCATGAACCCAAGAACCCGGTTGAGGCCGTCCTCATGTGTGCGGAACTTGCCTATCAGCTTCTGCTCAGCGATTCTGCGTTGTCGTGAAGGCCGCCTTGGAGAACGCTCACCCGAAGATCAGAGGCTGAATGCCCATGACTGCTGAAGTGTTCCCCAACAGGAAGAGAACACTCCTGCCTGGTGATTGTCGAGCGGTGTTCATTCATCCATTGTCTCCCCAATGTACCATGCCTCGGAACATCCCCGATCTTGGGTTCATGTCACACTATCTGTAACCCCTACTACTTGCCTGGGCTTGCAAAATCTCACTAACTGTCCTGGCTGGAGACATTACACATCTCTTTAACCTGTGCTTAACCCTCTCTCCACTCACATTGCCTGTACCTTTAAGACTTGATTGCCTGTAAAGACTCGCATTCCAACCATTATTTTGTAAATTGAGTTTGTGTCTATATGTGCCCTGTTTGTGAACAGAAATCCCACTCACCTGACGAAGAGGCAGCGCTCCGAATGCTTGTGGCTTGTGCTACCAAGTAAACCTGTTGGACTTTAACCTGGTGTTGTGAGACTTCTTACTGTGCCCACCCCAGTCCAACGCCGGCATCTCCACATCATCCCACAACTGAGCCAATTTTGAATCCACTTTATCACATTACCCTGTATCCCATGTGAATTTACCTTCTTTACAAATCTCCCATGTGGGACCTTCCTGAAATCCATATAAACTACATCGACTGCACTACCCTCATCTACACACCTGGTCACCTCCTCAAAAAATTCAATCAAATTTATTAGGTATGACCCTCCTCTGACGAAGCCATGCTGACTATCCCTGATCAAGCCTTGCCTCTCCAAGTGGAGATAGATTCTCTCCTTCAGAAGTTTCTCTAATAGTTTTCCTACTGCTGACGTGAGACTCACTGGTCTGTAGTTCCCCATTTTGTCTCTACAACAATTCTCAAATAGCAGAACCAGTCGACTGGCACCTCCCCTGTGGCCAGAGGGGGTCAAAGCCCCTACAATCTCCTTCCTTGCCTCCTAAGCAGCCATGGGCACAATTCATCTGGACCTGGGGATTTATCCACGTTTAAGGCTGCCAACACCTCCAATACCTTGTCCTTCCCTGTGTCAATTTGCTCAAGAACCTCAGTCTCTCTCCCTGAATTCCATACCATCGTCCTCATTCTCTTGGGTGAAGACGGATGTGAAGTATTCATTCAACACTCTACCAATGTCCTCTGGCTCCACCCACAGATTGCCCCCTTGGTCCCTAATGGGATCTACTCTTTCCCCGGTTATCCTCTTCCCATTGATATACCTACAGAATATCTTGGAATTTTTCACTACTTTTATCAGCCAGAACTTCCTCATATCACCTCTTTGCTTTCCTAATTGCTTTCTTAAGGGGCTCCACCCTGCACTTTCTATTCCTCACTAATGCCTCCATTGATTTGCTCCCCTTGTACTTTTTAAAAGCCTTTCTTTTCCTTCTCATTGTATCCTGAATATCTCTGGTCATCCATGGTTCTCTGGGCTTGTTATTCTTACCTGTTCCCTCTAGGGTGATATGCTGGGATTGCACCCTCTCCATTTCCTTTTTGAATGCTCCCCACTGCTCTTCTGTAGATTTTCCATTAGCAGCTGTCCCCAGTCTATCTTGGCCAGATCCTGTCCTATTTTACTAAAATCCGCTCTCCCCTCAATCCAAAAACTTTTTTTTTTGCAGCTTGTCTATTTCCTTGTCTCTCACCAGCTTAAATTGTACCGTGTTGTGATCGCTATCACTAACATGCTCCCCCATCACCACCTCAACCACCTGCCCGGCTTCATTCCCCAGAATCAGGTCCAGCACAGCTCCCTCCCTTGTTGGACCCTCCACATATTGATTTAAAAAGTTCTCCTGTACACATTTCAAAAAATCTATTCCATCCAAACCCTTAACACTGCGTATGTCCCAGTTAATGTTGGGAAAGTTGAAATCACCGAAAATAACCCTATTGCTATTGTATTTACACACAAACTGAGCACATATTTGCTCCTGAATATCCCTCTGACTATCTGGGGATCTATAATAAACACCTAACAATGTGACTGCCCCTTTTTTATTCCTAAGCTCTACCCACAAAACTTCCTTTGATGTCCCCTCTAAGGTATCATCTCTCCTCACTGCAGTAATTGCCTCCTAAACTAATAATGCAACGCCTCCTCCTCTTTTACCCCCTCCCCTGTCTCGCCTGAAGATTCCATATCCCGGAATGTTGAGCTGCCAATCATGTCCTTTCCTTTTGTTCTAGATTCCCTCACCAGAGAGAAGCGTTAGTTCATTCCCACTCCACTGAATTCCTGGATCATTTTAAACACTTTATTCAGATCACGCCCTCATCTACAATCGAGTGAATAAGCCAGGTGAGTCAATTTATCCTTATAATCCACCACTGTAAAGCTCTGCTACCATCCTGATGAATCTAGGCTGCACTGCCTCCAAGGCAAACATGTCCTTCCTGTGATTTCATAGAAGTGTTCAAAATGATGGAGAGTCTTGATTGAGTAAACAAGAAGAAACTGTAGGAGGATCGATAAGGAGACAGAGCGCTGGCAAAAGAACTGGGGGGGAGGGAGGGGGAGGTGTGGTGGTGGTGGTGGTGAGCTGGGGGTTTTTTTTGGACACAACAAATTGCTGTGTTCTGGAAGGCATTTCCTGAAAAAGGGGCGGGGAAGCAGGTTCAATAATAACTTTCAAAAGTGAATGGGATAAATACTTGAAGGGGGGGAGGGGGGGGGGGGAGATTGCAAGGCTGTAAGGAACACACAGGGTAGTGGGACTAATTGGATAGGTCTTTCAAAAGAGCCAGCTCAGACACTGAATAGCCTTCTGTGCTGAAGCATTCTCTAACTCTGTGATTCTAAGACAAGCTGCAGCGCGGAATTTTTTTTCTGCGCCCTTCTAAACTCGGATTACAGGGAGGAAGTGAAGTGTGATTAAAAGATCAGAAGTGACCAGCCTGTAGGCTTCGCTAGACATTCCAGGACTTTGTTTGGCTGCTGAACAAACATAATCTCCTCCAGTGAACATACACTCAGACTTACGGCTAATCATTTTAAACACCCATTACATGTTAATTTAATATTTTTAGACCCACTTTCAGGAAGGATGATGTCGCTTTACAAGAAAGCATGTTCCTGCCTCCCTCCTCAAAGAAACCTCAGTAATAAGTGTCAGTGTTTCAGCAAATAAGACTGGACAAGTGAACGTAATTCTAGTCATGGGGCTCAATTAAACTGGACCACGAGAGGAAGTAATTCCAATGGGGCTGTTGCTGGAAAAGTTCAATGTTAATTGTCACGAGGAAGGTAAATGATGGGATGTGGATTATATTCATTGCTGCTACAATTCACGTTCTCCAACCACAAAACTCAAAATACACATTAATAATGTACACGCTGACTCTGTGACAATGCGTGTCCACACACAAACATACCCTTACAGGAGAGTGAGAGTGTGAGTGTACACGGTGCCAAACATCAGGACCTGTGCTTTTGGGGAGCCCAGGTTCTGCATCTTAATGAAGAGGTTTAGTTAGTTAGTTCACTCAGCATTTTTTATTGGTAATTTTAGTAATTATTCAATTTTCAAAAGGATCATTTTGTTGCTTTCGTCTGGATTTTTCCCCCCTCAGCAAACTGTTTATGGTTTCTTCATTCCATAACATTTTTTTAAAAGTTTCTGTCTAATATTGTACCAAACCTGACCTCAGGCAGTTGCTGCTGGCTTCCTTGCTGAAGGGGAACGAAAGGCTCGCAGGAAGTCTGATTGTTTTTTGGTGGGTGAGCAATGCGGCCTATTGTTGTTCCGACAGGAACAAAGTGCTGGAAATGCACAGCACATCTGGTGGCATCTGTGCAGAGAGGAAATGGTCAATGGCTCTTTGTCTGAACTACTGCATATCATGGACCTGACGCATCAACTCTGCTTCTCTCTCCACAGACGCTGCCCGGCCTGCTGAGTATTTCCAGCATTTTCTGTTTATATTTCAGATTTCCAACATCTGCAGTATTTTGCTCTCTTATTTCGGGGCGGCACGGTGGCACAGTGGTTAGCACTGCTGCCTCACAGCACCAGGGACCTGGTTCAATTCCGGCCTGTCTGTGTGGAGTTTGCACATTCTCCCCTTGTCTGCGTGGGTTTCCTCTGGGTGCTCTGGTTTCCTCCCACAGTCCAAAGACGTGCAGGTTAGGTGGATTGGCCATGGTTAAAGTTATATTTATTAGTCACAAGTAGGCTTATATTAACACTGCAATGAAGTTACTGTGAAAATCCCCGGGCCACACTCCAGCGCCTGTTCGGGTACACTGAGGGAGAATTTAGCAAGGTCAATGCACCCTAACCAGCACGTCTTTCAGTCTGTGGGAGGAAACCGGAGCACCCAGAGGAAACCCACGCAGACATGGGGCGGCACGGTAGCACAGTGGTTAGCACTGCTGCTTCACAGCTCCAGGGTTCCGGGTTCGATTCCCGGCTCGGGTCACTGACTGTGTGGAGTTTGCACATTCTCCTCGTGTCTGCGTGGGTTTCCTCCAGGTGCTCCGGTTTCCTCCCACAGTCCAAAGATGTGCGGGTTAGGTTGATTGGCCAGGTTAAAAATTGCCCCTTAGAGTCCTGAGATGCGTAGGTTAGAGGGATTAGCGGGTAAAATATGTGGGGGTAGGGCCTGGGTGGGATTGTGGTCGGTGCAGACTCGATGGGCCGAATGGCCTCCTTCTGCACTGTAGGGATTCTATGATTCTATGATTCTATGGGGAGAATGTGCAAACTCCACACAGACAGTGACCCAAGCCGGGAATCGAACCTGGGTCCCTGGCGCTGTGAGGCAGCACTGTTAACCACTGTGCCATCATGCCGGTATATTGCCCCTTAGTGTCAAGGGGATTAGCAGGGTAATTACATGGGGTTACGGGATTGTTGTAGGTGCAGGCTTAATGGGCTGAATGGCCTCATCTGCAATGTAGGGATTTTATGATTATTAAATGCTCCATTCTGGAGATTTGTAAGTGTGGTTAGTTTCTATTGAAAATATTTCTCACTCAATGCCAAGTGGAATTTTTCTGTTAACAAATCTCACTGGTGTGGACAGACACAGCACATGTCAATTGGTCGACGCTAATTTACCAGAAGGCGTTTGCCATTTTTAAACTTGGAAATGAAACCAGGAGTCATGCGCCAATAGAATCTGTCAGTGTTGGTTCAAGATTTTCTCATTTGTACATGGGATCATTGCTTGTGGTGTTTGAGAGGTTCAGGTCGTGTGGATGTTGCTGTCCGGGTATTGCACACAGCCAGATTCAAAGAATTTGAGCTGGTTGTGTAATATGAGTTGTGTGTAACTGCCTGACAAGGCCATGGTTACAGACTGTATCAGAGTGAAACCGGAACTTTCTATCAGCTTTCGAGGCCTAGAGTACAAAAGCTAAGAAACTTTACGAAACCGATATTAAAAAAAACTTTGATCCCCCCACTGTGACTATGGTTTCTAATTCTGGGATATAACAGGGAAGGTTAAAGGACAGATGGAATAAAGTATCCTGGAAACAGGAGGAAGTCATGATGTGGAGACGCCGACATTGGACTGGGGTAAACACAATAAGAAGTTTAACAACACCAGGTTAAAGTCCAACAGGTTTATTTGGTAGCAAAAGCCACACAAGCTTGTGTGGCTTTTGCTACCAAATAAACCTGTTGGACTTTGACCTGGTGTTGTTAAACTTCTTAACAGGAGGAAGACTAGGGCCCTGGATTTCCCTCCCTGACCCATAAAACACATCCTCATATTCCTCACACACACACTCACAATGATGCAAAAATGGCTCAGTCCAAAGATGTGCAGGTTAGGTGGATTGGCCATGCCAAATTCCCCCTCAGTGTCCAAAGATGTGTAGTTTAGGGGGATTAGCGGGGTAAATATGTGGGGTTACAGGGATAGGGCCTGGGTGAGATGCTCTATCAGAGAGTCAGTGCAGACTCAATGGACCAAATGGCCTCCTTCTGCACTGTAGGGATTCTGTGTGCTGAAGTGGATCTCCACTGGTGCTCATCCTGGGGGAGACCAGGATCATTTGTATCAGGGCAGGAGTGTTACACCATGGAACACACCGTCTATCATTCCAAAACTGGAATTCCTGAATTTGAAGTTGAGAGTTCCTTTTACAATAATATTTTTTCAATTCTATGACAAAAGGTTTTTCTAGCGAATAATTCTTACTCTGTTAAGAAGATCAATTTCTTCCTTCAATTTCCCAATGAGGTCTTCTCTATCCTGTAGTAACTTGACTAGTTTTTGATTTTCCTGTCTTTCCTTAGCGAGATCCTGGCAGGAAAAGAAATTTCACATTAATTGCATGTTAAATAATCAACATACCAAATGTACCAAGTCCCATTGTTCATTCACTCGGATTGGTTTGACATCAATCATAGTAATGAAATATAGACCTCTGTCTGTGACAAACATGGACAATGTCAGGGCTGTGGGACTGCACTGGGAAAGGAGAACCAATGCAGGAAATCCCAGCAACCAAAAGAGAAAATACTGGAAAATCTCAGCAGGTCTGGCAGCATGTGTAAAGAGAGAAAAGAGCTGACGTTTCGAGTCCAGATGACCCTTTGTCAAAGCTTTAACAAAGGGTCATCTGGACTCAAAACGTCAGCTCTTTTCTCTCCTTACAGATGCTGCCAGACTTGCTGAGATTTTCCAGCATTTTCTCTTTTGGTTTCAGATTCCAGCATCCGCAGTAATTTGCTTTTATCCAGGAAATCCCAGGCATGTCCAACCACGATATTCCTCACACACACACACACCAGAGACATAATCACTGCCACATCACACCATACCTTTTCAAATTCTTCCAATTTCTTCTCTAATGTATTGCTGAAGGTGGAACTTGAAGAGGTGTTACCATAACGATTATAACCAGGTCTCTCGGCTCGACCAGAATACCTGCTGCTGGCTGAATACGCTGCGATATCCTCATCAGGGGCATTCGTGGTGCTGTGTGAACACGGGGGAAGAGCTCAAACGTTAATGGGAAGTAAAACAGCAGAGGAATAAAGCACGGTATAGTATCACACATTACTGACTGAAAGCCGCTTTACTGCAGCATCCTGCGGGAGAGATCAGACAATGCACCAACATGCTGTAAACATTTGCCCAATGGGTAACACGGTTACCTCCTCAGGTGTAGCCCAGTGGATAAGACTCCGACCTCCTCAGGTATGGTTTGGTAGGCAGCACTCATACCTCGGAGTCAGAAGGTATGGATTAAAATCCCATTCCAGAGATTTGAGCACAAAATCCATGCTGACATTCCAGTGTCGATACTGAGGGAGTGCTACACTACTGGAGGCGCTATCTTCCTTAATCAGATATTAAACCAACGCCCCTGTCTACTCTCTCAGGTGGATGCTACAGGTCCCTAGCATTATTATGAAGAAGAACAGAGAGGGAGTGTTCCTCCCACTAGAACTTCTGCTCAGTCTCACCTTGACGTTTGAGAAGTTGCCATTTGATAAACAGTAACAGGGAGCACACTGCAAAAATATTCCATTCGCTGGGAAACATTGCGGAATGTCTTGAGACAGTAAAACGCGTGGCTAAATGTTACCCTTTCATCGTGGGTATGGGCACAGTGACCCACAGATATGTACATGAACTAGCGTCTGGGGAAAAGCAGATCCACAATGTCCACGTTGAAGCATTTGCATTTGATGTCGGTAACATTGGAAATAACATGCTCGGGCCAGAAGCTGTACTGGTCGCTATAACACGTTGGAGAAATCTAAAACTTGGCTAATTCTAGAAGGTGGGAATGAAAATAACACTCAGGGTCATTCAAGAGGGCATCAGACTGATTACTCGGTTAGGAACAATATGCAGGGATACGGGGAAAGAGCAGGAGTATGGCACTGAGCCATGAAGCTCCTTGGGAGAACCGGTGCAGACACACAGTGGGCCAAATGGCCTCCTGCATCATTACCATGCTGTGATTTTATGTGATGAAGCATCATACATTCATTACAAAGTTGGAGGGCACTAGGACCATGGGGAGATAATGATGGCTCGCAATGGGCTGCAGGACAATGGGATTGGGAGATGGTGATCCCACAGAGTAGTGTAGATGCTGGAAATCTGAAATAAATCAGAAAATCCGGTAATTACTCAACAGGTCAGGCCGATCATGTGGAGAGAGAAACAATTAACGGTTCAGGTCTGCGATCTGTCAACAGAACTCTGGACAGATCAGACCAAACCAAGTCAACGGGGGGTTTCTGTGAAGCAAGGGATTTGGGTGGGACAGAAAGACAGACATGTTTGAGACACATGACTCCACATCAACCCCCCACCCCACCTCCACCCCCACACTGTCCAAGGCTCCAAACACTCCTCCCAGGTGAAGCAGTGATTTACTTGTGCATCTTTCAATTTAATCTACTGTATTTGCAGCTCACAATGCCCTCTCCTCATGGAGACCAAACACAGGCTGGATAACCGCTGTGCGGAACACCTTCACTCAGGCCACAAGCCTGACCCTGACTTTCCGGCCGCTTGCCATTTCAATCCAGCACCTTGCTCCCTTTCTGTCCTCGGCCTGTTAGAATGTTCCAGTGAAGCTCAATACAAACTGCAGGAACAACATCTCATCCTCCAGTTACGCACTACAGAGCCTTCTGGACTCAACACGGAGTTCAACAATTTCAGACTATGAACTCTGTCCCCTATTTTATCATTTTTCCTTGATGACAATCTGTATCTTGTTCTCAAATCTTGATTTCAGCCCCCTTTATTCTGCTATTTTGTTTTCAGCCAATACTGACCTTTATTCTGCTACTTTGCTTTCAGCCAATACTGACCTTTATTCTGCTACTTTGCTTTCAGCTAGCGCTGACATTTATTCTGCTTTCACGTAATGCTGGAACAATGCTTTGCTTCTTTGATGTGATCAGTATCACTCCATTTTCCTTTTGTTCCATGACATCCCTGTCCTGCCATCTCACCTATGCCTGACCTGTCACATTCCTACCTCCCGTCAGTTCTGAAGAGTCATCATATTGCACCCCTCGCGTTAACTGTTCCTCTCTCCACAGGTGCTGCCAAACTTGCTGGGTTTTTGCAGCATTTTGTTTTCATCTCTCGGTCAAGTTTGAAATGGGTATTTTGTTTGGTGAATCTCACAATAAAGGCATGTTGGTGTCTCAGGCTCACTGAACAGAATTGGAATCGAGAACACAAAGACTTGATTCAAGTGTTGGCCATTCTGAGACAAGGAAACCTGATCGCAGGGACTATAAAATATTCAGACAAGGAAGTGGTGTAGACAAATACATCAGAGACAGCTGGAAGGTGAGAGAAGTTATAAAAATACTGCTCTGACTTCTTCCAGTTCTGATAAACTGTCATTAGCCTGAAAGGTAAACTTGCTTTCTCTCTGCAAAGATGTCAGCTGACCTGCTGAATATTTCCAGCATTTTCTATTTTTTTAATTCCAAAACCAACTACAACTTAACATAAACAGTATCCAGTTAAGGAGAGAATGTAGATAGACCAGCAAGTCAGCACATGGAGCGAATAAAATTCACTCATCTTCTCTCCTTATAGAAGTTACTTCAACTGACAATGTGAATTAAATGGGAAAACCCCAAACTGTCTGGAATTGGAGCTGGTAAATGAAATACATGACTGACTCCTGACTCAGTGATTTAGAGATTATAGAGGCTGCAGCCAGCACGACCGACTTTTCACCAAAAGCACAAAGTACAAAAACTGCAAGTCATGCCACGCACCAGGGATCAGCAAACACCACTTTGCCACGTACAATTCTGCTCAGCATATTATTAAAAGAATATAGAGGTACTGGGGTTATATAGAAGCATGTACAAGAACTGAGATAGAATGAAAATGAAGAATCTATTTCCCTTAGAAGAGGCATTCCATAGCATAGATTTAAAATAATTCACAGTAAGATGAGGGGGGAATTGGGAACTCATTCCTGGGGTGAAGGGCTCTTCTCAGTTAGAAAGGTTGAGCAGGTTGTGTCTTTACCTCTTGGAGTTTAGACAAAAGAGGGGTGGGATGGTCTTATTGAAACATAAAACCTCCTGAGGGGACTTGACAGGGCAAATACTGGGAGGAGGTTTCCTCTTAAGGGGGGGGGATTAGTTTCCTCCCACAGTCTGAAAGATGTGCTGGTTGGGTGCACTGGCCGTGCTAAATTCTCCCTCGTTGGATCCGAACAGGCGCCGGAGTGTGATGACTCGGGGGGTTTCACAGTAACTTCATTGCAGTGTTAATGTGAGCCCTGCTTGTGACACTAATAAACAAACAAACTAGAACAAGGGGATACAGTTTAAGAATTAGGACTCTCTTTTAAAATGGACAAGGAGAATTCAGAAAAATAATTCTCTTTCCCAGTGAGCAGTGGGGGCTGGGTCAGGCTGAGTCTTTGAACTGATTCAAGGCCGAGTTAGATAGAGTTTTGACAGACAAGGGAGCCAATGGTTATGGGGACAGACAGAAAGGTGGAGATGACCACAACCAGAGCAACTGTGACCTTATTGAGTGGTGGCACAGGCTCAAAGAGCTGAATGGCCTCCTCCTGCTCCTGAGTCTAATGTTC
The DNA here is from genome assembly GCF_964213995.1 of Mustelus asterias. NCBI lineage: Eukaryota > Metazoa > Chordata > Chondrichthyes > Carcharhiniformes > Triakidae > Mustelus > Mustelus asterias. Next base: position 2,676,864 of record NC_135809.1, read on the forward strand.
CTATGAGGAGGGGCTTTTCACGCAGATTGCGATGGGGGTCTGGAACCTGCTGCCGAAATGGTGGTAAGAGGCAGCAATCCTCAGCACGGTGCAGGAATGCAGATATTTACTTGAAGTACTGTAACCTATAAGACTCCAGACTAGAACGTGGAAGGGGGATTAGGCTGGACAATTCTCTTACAGATGGTAAACATGATGGGCCCAATGGCCTCCTCTATGTTGTAAATTTCTGTGGCAATGTTGCAAAAAGGATTTACGGAGATAATGCCAGAGTGGCGAGGTTACAGCCAGTAGGAAAAGAAGAACAGTTTGAGTCTCTTTGTTCTTGTGAAGAGAAGGCTGAGGAGTGAGCAAATAGAGGCCTTTAAAAACTGAAGTAAAGTAAAGTTTATTTATTAGTCACAAGTAAGGCTTACATTAACACTGCAATGAAGTTACTGTGAAATTCCCCTAGTCGCCACACTTGGGTGCTTGTTCGGGTCAATGTACCTAACCAGCACGTCTTTCAGACTGTGGGAGGAAACCGGAGCACCCGGAGGAAACCCACGCAGACAAGTGTTTCGAACTATGAAAGGTATTGATAAGAGTGGATACAAAAAAAAATGTCCTCTTGTGGGGAAGAGCAAAACTGGAGGCCATCAAGGTAAGATAGTTATTAATGAATCCAGTGGGGAATTCAGGAGAAATTTATTTATCCAGAGAGTGATGAGAAGGTGGAACTCGTTCCCACAGTAAGTGATTGAAGTGAATTTAGTCGTTATATTTAATATAATTGAAGGGGGAGAAGGGGAAATGGGGAAGTGCTAATAAAGATAGGTGAGAAAGGATGGGAGGAGGCCCATCTGGAACATAAAACGCAGCATGAACTGGTTGGGCCGAATGGCCTGTTTCTGTGCTGTAAATTCCATATAATTTAACGATCTGGGTTTCAGAAACACAGAAAGCAGGAAGCAGGTATATAACTTTTTAATTGGCCAATTTAAAAGACATTGGGGCATAACTTAAGCAAATTAATTGGGGTGGAGGGGGTCTTTTCCATCACATTTCAGGAGATGCTAAGGGGAGCACTTTGATAGGTTGGTTGTGTAGGTTAAATACATGCCAAAAAAAAAATCAGTATTACCTTAATGAGATTAAACCTGCTTGGCTAATTTCCTGAACTTCATGGTGAAGTCATAATAATTTGGTCACAGAGTCTTATGATGTGTTACACCTAGGTTTTCAAAGGATACTTAATTAAAGTGAACCACTGGTCTACTGATTAGTCTCAGTGCTGTGGGGTAAATCCTGCACAGAGCTAAGGAAGCGAGGAAAGAATGGATAAGCAGGTATACTTTTCCAGTTACACCAGGTTCGGAGGGGCAGCAACAAGGGGGCCCCCGGGATCAGTATTTACATCAAAAACTCAGATTCAGAAACAGTGTCAATGGATCCAGATGATTCCAAACCAGACGGATCACTGGAATTGCGGAGATTGTTCAAAATGAGTTGCGCCATGTAGATGCGACTTCACGCAAAGTTGATGGTGCTTTTGAATCAGTGTTTAAAATGATCGAGTAAAACAAAACCTTGACCGAAGACCATTAAGCAATTGAGCTCGAGTCAAACTACCCTGTGTCTAATTCTGATTACTGACGCATGAAAGGCACCAAAACGTTCCAAGTGCTTTACACACAACAGGTTACTCTCTTGATGCAGCTGCTGAAATGTGGGAATTGTTGCAGCCAATTTGGGTACAGCAAGCTCCCTGCCAAGAGATAAATAACAACAGTAACTTCACAGCAGTCAAGACAGACTCTGCTTTAAGTGACATTGTTTGACGGGTCGGTCTTGGTCGGGGCAACAGGGAACCCTGTTTTCTTCAAAATGATGGCCACAGGACAATAGAGTTAACGAATAATAGAATCAATACTGCACAGAAGCCCCATTGAGTATGTGCCAGAACTACCTGAAACAGGAAACCCAGTTTAACATCTCAGCCAGAATATACCAGTTTTTTCATATATCCATTTTAATCCAATCAAAGTCCAATTCAAGGTCTTAGCAAGTGAGACATTCCCGATCCAAGCTGACAAGACAGGTTGGCCGCTTCCTGTCTTGGGCTTGATCTACATGATCCAAGCTGATTGGAGCAGGCATTGCACCTCCTCCAAGGTTTGATCTCATTTGCATCTTGACCAAAAGGCCGAGATGCCGCTTTAAAAAATTGCTTCAAATGAAGCCTCAGTGTAACCTCATGACTTCAACCAACTGCAGGACAGCAAAAAGGCCGAGAATCCAATTATCTTAAATCTGTGTTACCTATTTACAGATTCTCTTATTTACCTAATCGAAATGCTGCATAATTTTGAATCTCCCCACATTTAAGTAACATTAAGAACTTATTTATTGCAATTAAAAGCTTCAGTTCTATTGGTAATCTCTCGTGAGTCATTAAAAACAAAGCAGATTTGTGGGCCTCACACTTGAGTCTTCTCAAATATCTGAGATTTTACCAACATCGTTTGTTGCAACTTGCTTTGGAATATTTGACGAACAGGTTTCTCAGAACCACAGCTGCAAGTTAATTAACCAGAACTTGGGTAAATAGGAAACCTCAAGCAAGTCTGAAACGTGTTGACCGCAATGATCTGTTAACTAACGGGCACAGTCCTGTCGGAATTCCGAGGGCTGAGTGAAATCCATATGGTCGCTATGCAAAGAGCTGGAGATGATCATGAATGGCTGCCTCATAATCATTGCCAAAAGCTATATGGTACAAAATTACATTGAAAGTAATAGAAATTCCTTTGCAATGTCCTTCATTAACTTTTCTGACTCATTAGGGTGAAGGTTAATGCACCAATTACAGCTCATCAGTGGCCTTCTTCTTACAGGCAAGAGTAGATTTGTTCTGCCCGTACATTCATGAAGAATTCCTTTTGTGAATCAGTAGCTGTTTTACTATTCACTGAAATTATCAACTGCCATTAATATACGAACAATTAAAATCCTTCGGAACTTTGGCTTAATTCTATTTTTTATTCAGTAATGAATGCTCTCTCCCCTCTGGAAAAAGACATCACTCATGGACCCAAAGACGTCTCAAGGATTTTACAGCCAATTGAGTACTTTTGAAACATAATCACCATTGTAATTTAGGCAACACAGCAACCAATTTGTGCACAGCAAGATTCCACAAACAGTAATGTGATAATGTCCAGGTAATCTATTTTAGTGATATTAGTTGAGGGATAAATACAGGCCTGAACAACAGATTTGTTGTTCTTCAAAATAGTGTCATGGGGTCTTTTCACAGAATCATTGAATCCCTACAGTACAGAAGGCTATTCGGCCCATCAAGCCTGCACCGACCACAATCCCACCCAGGCCATAACCCCACATATTTACCCTGCTAATTCTCCTTGCACTAAGGGGCAATTTAGCATGGCCAATCCACCTAACCCACACAAACTGGAGCACCCGGAGGAAACCCATGCAGACATGGGGAGAACGTGCAGACTCCACACAGTCACCCAAGGACGGAATTGAACCCGGGTCCCTGGCACTGTGAGGCAACAGTGCTAATCACTGTGCCACTGTGTCACCCACCTGGAGGAGCAGATGGGGGCTCAGTTTATCATTCCGTTTGAAAGATGACACCTCCAACAGATATGCAGAGTAGGTGGATTGGCCATGCTAAATGTGTGGGGTCACGGGGGTAGGGTGGGGGACAGGGCCTGGCTAAGGTACTGTGTTAAAGAGTCAGTGCAGACTCGATGGGCTGAATGGCCTCTTCTGCACCATAAGGATTCTATGATTTGCAGTACGAGTGTCGGTCTGGATTACATGTTCAAACTCTTTGGAATGGGATTTGAAGCCACAACCTTCTGACTCCAAGGTGAGAGTACCACGCACTCTGCCACGGCTCAATTCCGTTCATTGGAATCAACTAACGGGACCAGCCCGAGATTAACCTATGGGTCCGTGCGGATCAGCTGCTCACTGGAAATTTGGAGAACAGTCAGATATTGTATACAACTCGATACAGGGGCTTGCTCTGTTTCTCCTTTTATTTACAGCCATCTCTGTCCCTGGCTGAACAATTTGACTCTCAGTATAAAGGATGAATAGGAGATGGATCGTGCCAACACTCCTCAGTGGCCAGTTAGCACATGGTGCTGTCGTATAATCCAAAGGAGATCCCTGCCAATTCTCCGTCCTCACTGCCAGCCAGAAATGACCTCAATTCGATAAAGCATTGCAGCTAACGACCTGCCAAAGCCAGCACTGGGGGCTGTGTTTTGAGGAGGAACAAAAGAAACCACAGGAAGAGTCTCAGTTGAGGTTGGATTTGACCCTGGAGTCACACAGTTACCGATCACCCAGTACGTTTATACAGGGAGGAACAAAGTTCATATAAAACTGAAACTTAATGAAAAAGTTTACTTTACCTTTTCCATCGGTTTGTAGTTCTAGGCGTTTCCTAAGAAAAGACAAAAATGATTTTTACTCAATAATATTCCCGACTTATTTCAAACAACCCTCCTGAGACTGGGGTTAAGGTGCAGCAGAACAGAGGGAGGTTCTTTATCCGAGGTCGGTATGCTATCACTGATTTCAGACTATTTGACTATCAGCAGCTATTTATAACATCTGTTATCACTGAGAGATTAAAAAACTGTCCAAAATATAAAGGAGGAAATAGGCCCAAGTGAGGTAACTCTTGCTCAGCAGAAGCTGATGGGTAAAACTATCTGCTTCTTAGCTATAGAATTAACAAACATTTTGATTTGATTTATTATTGTCACATGTATTAGTATACAATGAAAAGTATTGTTTCTTGTGCACTATACAGACAAAGCATACTGTTCATAGAGAAGGAAATGAGAGGGTGCAGAATGTAGTGTTACAGTCATAGCTAGGGTGTAGAGAAAGATCAACTTAATGCGAGGTAGGTCCATTCCTATATCCCATTACACCACCCAGACACATCAAAAACTGCTTCAACAACTTGCAATTAATCTTCCGCAGCACTTCACAGAAACGTTATCAAAGTGTGACACCAAGCCACATAAGATGACATTACACAGGTGACCAAAGCTTGGTGAGGGTATTTTAATGTCTTAAAAGGAGGGAGAGATGGAGAGAGAGAGGTTTAGGGAAGGAATTTAAAAGTTTGGGGCCCAGACAGCTAAAGGCACGGCTGACAATGGGAGGCAAATAAAATCGGAGGAGTGCAAGAGGCCAGAAATGCAGGCGAGAGGAGATTGCGGGGCTGGGGAAGATTACAGAGATAAGCAGGGATGTGACCATGGACGGATTTGATGGGGACCTCATTTAGAAAGAAATGTCAGTCAGGACACCAGATGTAAGGCTCAAAACCACAACATCTGGACTGAGAGAATGCTCCCATGGAGAAATCTTCTCACTGAAATTGGACTGGATGTTGTCAGTAACGATTTTATTACAGCAGTCATTTTCATAACAGTTAAACCCAAACAATCAGCATCAGTCCACATGTTTCCCATTAGCAAGTTAGTGTAATAGAACATTAACTTAGACCAGGGGAAATACATTTTTGAAAGGCTTTTTGATACTAAAGTCAAATGAAAGCAGAGGAACAGAAGGAGACCATTCAGCCCCTCAAGTCAGTTCTGCCATTCAGTTAGATCATGGCTATATTTCTACATCAGATGATGAGAGGCTGTTCCCTAAGGCTGAGGGGTCTCAAACATGCTGCCCTCATTTCAGAACAGGGGATTGGCTGCTCCTCACTGAGATGATATATTAACGATAGAGGGTTGGCAGCAGGAGAAATACTTAATACAATTAATGTTACCAGAGAGGCAGTGCTGGGTAGACTAATGGGACTGAAGGTGGACAAGTCCCTGGGTCCAGATGGAATGCATCCCAGGGTATTGAAAGAAATGTCAGAGGTAATAGTGGATGCGTTAGTGATTATTTATCAAAACTCGTTGCATTCTGGGGTAGTGCCGGTTGATTGGAAAACGGCTAAAGTTACGCCGCTGTTTAAAAAAGGAAGGAGACAAAAGGCGGGTAACTATAGGCCGGTCAGCTTAACGTCTGTAGTAGGGAAAATGCTGGAATCCATTATTAAAGAGGAGATAGCAGGGCATCTGGATAGAAATGGTTCGATCAATCAGACGCAGCATGGATTCATGAAGGGAAAGTCGTGCTTGACGAACATGTTGGATTTTTATGAAGATGTGACTAGGGCGGTTGATGGAAGAGAACCGGTGGATGCGGTGTTTTTGGATTTCCAAAAGGCGTTTGATAAGGTGCCCCATAAAAGGCTGCTGAAGAAGATTAGGGCACACGGAGTTGGGGGTAGTGTGTTAAAGTGGATTGGGGACTGGCTATCCGACAGGAAGCAAAGAGTCGGAATAAATGGGTGTTTTTCCGGTTGGAGGAAGGTAACTAGTGGCGTGCCGCAGGGATCGGTACTCGGGCCGCAACTATTTACCATTTATATAGATGATCTGGAGGAGGGGACGGAGTGTAGGGTAACGAAGTTTGCAGACGACACAAAGATAAGTGGAAAAGTGAATCGTGTGGAGGACGGAGAAGATCTGCAGAGAGATTTGGACAGGCTGAGTGAGTGGGCGAGGATATGGCAAATGGAGTATAACGTTGATAAATGCGAGGTTATACACTTTGGAGGAAATAATAACAAATGGGATTACTATCTCAATGGAAACAAATTAAAACATGCTACCGTGCAAAGGGACCTGGGGGTCCTTGTGCATGAGACGCAAAAGCCCAGTCTGCAGGTACAACAGGTGATCAAGAAGGCAAATGGGATGTTGGCCTATATCGCGAGGGGGATAGAATATAAAAGCAGGGATGTCTTGATGCACCTGTACAGGGCATTGGTGAGGCCGCAGCTGGAATACTGTGTGCAGTATTGGTCCCCTTATATGAGGAAGGATATATTGGCATTGGAGGGAGTGCAGAGAAGGTTCACCAGGTTGATACCGGAGATGAGGGGTTTGGATTATGAGGAGAGGCTGAGGAGATTGGGTTTGTACTCGTTGGAGTTTAGAAGGATGAGGGGGGATCTTATGGAGACTTATAAGATAATGCGGGGGCTGGATAGGGTGGAGGCGGAGAGATTCTTTCCACTTAGTAAGGAAGTTAAAACTAGAGGACACAGCCTCAAAATAAAGGGGGGTCGGTTTAAGACTGAGTTGAGGAGGAACTTCTTCTCCCAGAGGGTGGTGAATCTCTGGAATTCTCTGCCCACTGAGGTGGTGGAGGCTACCTCGCTGAATATGTTTAAAGCGCGGATGGATGGATTCCTGATCGGTAAGGGAATTAAGGGTTATGGGGATCAGGCGGGTAAGTGGTACTGATCCACGTCAGATCAGCCATGATCATATTGAATGGCGGGGCAGGCTCGAGGGGCTAGATGGCCTACTCCTGCTCCTATTTCTTATGTTCTTATGTTCTTATGAGGAGAGATTTCTTCCTTTAGAGCATTGAGGATATTTGAATTTCTCGATGAGGGCGGTGTGGATGTCCAGTACATCCAAGGCAAAGTCAGTAGGTTTTTGAAGATCAAGGTAATGAAAGGATATTGGGATAGCACGGGAAGGTGGAAGATCAGCTGTGATTTTATTGAATGGTGGATCAGAATGATGGGCCGAATGGCCAGCTCTTGCTCTTTGTCGTATACTGAAGATGTAGGGATGCTGATAGGTTATGCCCATTGCTGGATAAATGAGCCATGGATTATCTCCCGAAATCACTAACCAGTAATTGGCTGAAAAATGGAACAAGATTCAAGTTTTCCCCCTCCAGCTTGGGCTGTAGTCTGTTTCTGCATGCAGGGAATTCTCTGTGATATTTCTATCCACCGGGGACTTCTGGTAAATTGCATATGAAAATTAATGGTTTCCTATTACCTGCTGCCTCTTGCGTTTTATAATCCTTCAGCGTCTAATGATTTAAAAGCAGTTTCCTGCTGTTTCCACAGTTGCAGCCACATTCTAACCCCTATAAGGAGCAGGCTACTGGCAACAGGCATGTGCTTGTAAAACAAACCAATGAGTTTCACAGGTGAGTTATCAAACAGAATTTAACTCCAAGCCACACACGGAGGCTGTTAGGACAGGTGCACCAAAAACATGCTCAAAGAGACAGGTTTAGCATCGTAAAGACGATTGCAGAGAGGCAGAAAATGTTACGGCAGTGGCGTAGTGGTAACTAATAATCCAGACACTCAGGCTGAAACCCTGGGAAAACAAGTTCAAATCTCACCATGGCAGCTAGAATGAATCTGGAATTTAAAAAGTTAGTCTCAGATACAGTGACCATGAAACTATTGTCGTTTGTCATAAAAACTCATCTGTCTTTTAGGGGAAGGAAATCCTCTGTCCTTGCCTGACCTGGCCTACATGTGACTCCAGACCCACAGCAATGGCCTAGCAAGCAGGCCACTCAATTTTACAATTTTACTGTGCAAAGTCCAACACAAAGGCTAAGATCGATGGACCGGCCGCCACCAATCCGGGCACTGGAATGGCAATGGCTCACCCAGCCCTGTCAACCCTGCAAATTCCACCATATTAACATCAAATTTATGCCAAAACTGGGATCGCCGGCCCACACACTGGTCGATGAAGCCTAACATAGTCAGAATCGCAGAATGATATCTTATTGACATTATCACAGCCCCATCCCTGGGTACGACCTGTCCCACTAACAGGACAGACCCTCCGGAGGCGGCGGTGGTGGCACAGTGATATACAGTCGAGAAGGAGTAGCCCTGCGAGTCCTCAACATCAGCTCCGTAAAGTCTCACAACGTCAGGCCAAACATGGGCAAGGAAACCTCTTGCTGATCACCTCCCATCACCAGCCACAACCTTCCCTCCCAACCCACACCAGCCCCACACTCAGTGATGAGTCAGTATTCCTCCATGTTGAATACCACTTGGAGGAAGCACCGAGGGTGACAAGTGGGCAGAATGTACTCTGGGTGGGGAATTTCAATCTCCATCACCAAGAGTGACCAGGTAGCATCACCAGAGTGAGCTGGCTGGGTCCTAAAGGACATCGCTGCTAAACTGGGACTGTAGCAGGTGGCGGTGGAACCAACAAGAGGGAAAAATCTATTGGCCTGATCCTCACCAATCCCTGCCAACCGCAGATGAACTGGTCCATGACAGTATCGGTTCTTGTGCAGAAGGAGTGCTGCTTTTACATTGAGGACACCCCAATCAGGTTGTGCGGCACTATCATCGTGCCAAATGGGATAGACTTCAAGCAGGTCTAGCAGCTCCAGCCCGAGTATCCGTGAGACACTGTGGGCCATCAGCAGCAGCAGAATTGTACTCGACCACAATCATGGCCCGGCGTATCCCCACTCTGCCATCCCGACCAAGCCAGGGGATCGACCCTGGTTCAATGGAGAGTGCAGGAGGGCTTGGCAAGAGCAACAACACCAGGATACCTAAAAATGAGGTGTCAACCTGGTGAAGCTACAACACAGGATGACTTAAATGCCTAACAGCATAAGCAGCAAGCAACAGACATAGTCAGGCGACCCCACAACCAACAGATCAGATCTAAACTCTGCTGCCCTGCCACAGGGGCCAATAACTGGGGCCATAGATTTAAGGTAAGAGGCAGGAGATTTGGAGGGGTTTTGAGGAAAAGCCTTTTCACCCAGAGGGTGGTGGAAGACGCTGCCTGAAAGGGTGGTAGAGGCAGGAACCCTCACAACACTGAGGTGAGCATTGAAATGTCAAAGTATACAAGGCTATGGACTAAGTGCTGGAAAATGGGATCAGAATTGATAGGTGCTGGATGGCCAGTACAGACATGATGGGCTGAAGGGTTTCTTTCTATGCTGTAAATATCTATGGCACATCCAGCCTTGAATGGTGGTGGACAATTAAACAACTCACTGGGGGAGGAAACTCCACAAATATCCCCATCCTCAATGATGGAGGAGCCCAGCACATCAGTGCAAAAGATAAGACTGAAGAATTCGCAGCAATCTTCAGCCAGAAGCGCCGAGTGGATGATCCATCTCAGCCTCCTCCAGTGGGCAGGAGATTTGGAGTGGTCTCAGATGCCAGTCTCCAGCCAATTCGATTCACTCCACGTGATATCAAAAATAGCTGAAGGCACTGGAAATTGCAAAGTCTAAGAGCTCTGATAATATTCCAACAATAGTATTGAAGATTTGTGCTCCAGATTTGGGTCTTTAGTCAAGTTGTTGCAATAGTTACAATACTAGAATCTACTCTGCAACATGGAAAATTGCCCAGGTATGGGCAAAAAGGAGGACAACTCTAACCTGGCCAAACACGACCTCATCAGTCGTCAACAGCGCTATCTAGCGGCATTTACTCACCAATAACCTGCTCACTGACGCTCAGCTTAGGTTTTGCCGGGGTCACTCTGCTCCTGATCTCATTACAGCCTTGGTTCAAACATGACTGAGCTGAACTCCAGAGGTGGGGTGAGAGTGACTGCCCTTGATATGAAGGCAGCATCTGACCAAGTGTGGCATGAAGGACTCCTATCAAAACTGGAGTCAATGGGAATTGGTGGAAAACTTTCTGCTGTTCGGATTCAAACCTGAAGATGGTTGTAATGGTTGGAGGTCAATCATCTCAGCTCCAGGACATCTCTGCAGGAGTCCCTCAGGGCCGTGTCCGAGGCCCAACCATCTTCAGCTGCTTCATCAATGACCTTCTCTACATCACAAAGTCAAAAGTGGGGATGTTCACTGATGACTGCACAATGTTCAGTTGCACTTTGTGCCCCTATGCAGCAAGATCTGGACAATATCCAGCCATGGTTTTAGTGAATGGTGGAGCAGGTGTGAGGGGTTGAATGGTCAATTTCTGCTGCTTGTGTCTGGACCAGCCAAAAAACGAGCCACCCAGCCTAACGCTAGTTTCCAGCACTTGACCCACTGCCCTGGAGATTACAGGACTTCAGGTGAATATCCAGACATCTTTTGGATGAGTTGAGGGTTTCTGCCTCTTCTCCCCTTTCGGGCAGTGAGTTCCAGATCTCCACAACCCTCTGGGTGAAAAAAAATCTCCTCATCTCCCCTCTAATCTTTCTGATGACCACTTTAAATTCATGGCTCCTAGTCAGTGACCAATCCACACCATCCAGGCCTCTCGATTTTGTACAATCAAATCTCCCCTCAACCTCCTCTGTCCCAAGGAGAACAATCCCAGCCTATCCAGTCTTTCCTCATGGCTGCAATTTTTCAGTCTTGGCAACATCCTTGGAAGTCTCCCCTCTCATCTCCCAACGTAACTCCATCCACAGATTTTCCAAGATTTTTTTCTTTTTGTTTCAGATTCCAGCATCCGCAGTATTTTGCCTTTACGTAATTACATCCTTCCTGTAATGAGGTGACCAGAACTGCACACTATGCTCAAGCTGCGGCCTAACTAATGTTTTATACAGTTCCAGCGTAACCTTCCCACTGTTATATTCGATACCTCAGCTAATAAAGGATTTCATGATGTTGAACCTTCCCCTACCGCACATGCAGTAGCCTTTGCTAAATCAGGATTATCATCGATTGGTCCCAAAGCTGCCAATGGAATCTTCTCTCCCCTGCTGTCTCCAGCTGTTACTGTGCCAGATAACTCAGACTCCTGCAGACATGGTTCATCTTTACAACCTCACTCCAGCTCTGGAGAGCTGCTTTATTGAAATTTTCTTGGCAACAGTGAACCCATCCCAACCTTTTTATTGTAAAATATTATTGGTTTCACAGACCTTTCTCCAGATGTTTTTGTTTAGTTGATTAAAAGTTCATATCCCATGTGGTCTATATTGTAGACAGACTGATGGATACTGGGAGTGGTTGAGTGCCTGGAATCAAACTGAGAAGTTTATATATCTAAATAAACTAAAAGAGAAACTTGATTAGTTTCATATTTGCTGAAACTCAATAAGTTACTTCCTGAGTATCGCTTTGCTGCTTGTTAATTGTATTGCTTTATGATTCTTTCGATTGGTCTTTACAAGGGCTTGGGTTCCATCCATCTTTCACTGCAACAACTTGTGAAAAATAGGATCTTGATAACAAAGAACAAAGAACAATACGGCGCAGGAACAGGCCCTTCGGCCCTCCAAGCCCACGCCGCACCCTGGTCCAAACTAGACCATTCTTTTGTATCCCTCCATTCCCACTCCGTTCATGTGGCTATCTAGATAAGTCTTAAACATTCCCAGTGTGTCCGCCTCCACCACCTTGCCTGGCAGCGCATTCCAGGCCCCCACCACCCTCTGTGTAAAATACGTCCTTCTGATATCTGTGTTAAACCTCCCCCCCCCCCTTCACCTTGAACCTATGACCCCTCGTGAACGTCACCACCGACCTGGGAAAAAGCCTCCCACCGTTCACCCTATCTATGCCTTTCATAATTTTATACACCTCTATTAGGTCACCCCTCATCCTCCGTCTTTCCAGTGAGAACAACCCCAGTTTACCCAATCTCTCCTCATAACTAAGTCCTTCCATACCAGGCAACATCCTGGTAAGCCTCCTCTGTACTCTCTCTAAAGCCTCCACGTCCTTCTGGTAGTGTGGCGGCCAGAACTGGGTGCCACACTACCAGATGTCCCTGGTTGTTTATTCGGGATATATGTTGGATTGTCAAATCTCAGGGATACATCTAAGTAGCATAAGAAATAGCAGAACGAGGTCATTCAGCCCCTCAAGCCTGCTCTGCCATTCAATAAGATCCTGATTGATATTCTAACACAACTCCAGTCCCCTCACCCTATCCCTCGATTCCTTTCATGCTCAAAACCCAATCTTAAACCCCAAAAAAGCTCAACGTTTGAGCATTCACTGGGGGATAGAATTCCAAAGATGACAATCCTCTGAACATGGCTGCACTGCGCTGTCCTTGAGGCAAGAGTTGAAACCAAGGTTCCTTCGACCTGCAGTAAAGCAGAGACTAAGTCCCGTAAGGCCAATGTTCCTCTCGCAATTATTAGGTTAACCATTCATTGGCTGTTTGTGGAATCTTGCTGATCATGAACTGGCTGCTGTGCTTCCCAATATAACATTAATTGCATTCCCAAATAATTCATTGGTTCCAAAACACAGACATTGAGGATGTGAGGGAGCGTCGGAACTTCTCTGTTCCCATCACTGAAAAATATTTGGACAATAATTCCTGACATTTTTTGAATTGTCTACACTTCTGACCCTTTCTTACGCAAAGTTCTCTATTAGCTTTTCCATAATTTATCACACTTCCTGTACATAATATCACACTTGACACAAGAGAAACAAACAGCAATGTTATCAGCTCAGCTGTGGCTCAGAGTTGGTTAGTTGTAGGTTCAAGGCTCACTCCAGAGATTTGAGATCCAAGATACCACAACAGTGCAGTATTGCTGGAGGTGGGACCTGAGACCGCGTTCCCAACTCAAGTTTTTTTCATTCATTAATGAACAAACCAAAGTAGAACATACAGGGTAAATGGTAGGACTCTGAAGAGTGCAGTTGAACAGAGGGATCTGGGAATACAGGTACAGAATTCCCTAAAAGTGACGTCACAGGTGGACAGGGTCGTAAAGAGTGCCTTTGGTACATTGGCCTTTATAAATCGGAGTATCGAGTATAAAAGTTGGAGTGTTATGGTAAGGTTATATAAGGCATTGGTGAGGTCGAATTTGGAGTATTGTGTACAGTTTTGGTCACCTAGTTACAGGAAGGATGTAAATAAGGTTGAAAGAGTGCAGAGAAGGTTCACAAGGATGTTGCCGGGACTTGAGAAGCTGAGTTACAGAGAGAGATTGAATAGGTTGGGACTTTATTCCCTGGAGCGTAGAAGATTGAGGGGAGATTTGATAGAGGTGTATAAGATTTTGATGGGTACAGATAGAGTGAATGCAAGCAGGCTTTTTCCGCTGAGGCTAGGGGAGAAAAAAACCAGAGGGCATGGGTTAAGGGTGAAAGGAGAAAAGTTTAAAGAGAATATTAGGGGGGGCTTCTTCACGCAGAGAATGGTGGGAGTGTGGAGTGAGCTGCCGGATAAAGTGGTAAATGCATTTAAGAAAAACCTGGACGGGTTCATGGATGAGAGGGGTGTGGAGGGCTATGGTCCAAGTGCAGATCAGTGGGACTAGGCAAAAAATGGTTCGGCACAGACAAGAAGGGCCAAAAGGCCTGTTTCTGAGCTGTAATTTTCTATGGTTCTATGGTTCTAATGGGACTTGGATTTGCTGTATTCCCTTCAGAAGGTAGTGCTGAGCCATCCTCTTGAACTGCTGCAGTCCACGTGGCAAAACATCTCCAGAGTTGTGAGAGAGACAGTTCCAGCATTTTGACCCAGCAACAGAGGAGGAACAGCTGTGATGCAGTTCCAGGTTGGAATGGTGAATGGCTTGGAGACAAACTTACAGATAGTGGTGTTAAGAACATAAGAACTAGGAGCAGGAGTAGGTCATCTGGCCCCTTGAGCCTGCTCCGGCATTCAATAACATAGAACATTACAGCGCAGTACAGGCCCTTCGGCCCTCGATGTTGCGCCGACCAGTGAAACCAATCTAAAGCCTTATCTAAATAAGATCATAGCTGATCTTTTTGTGGACTCAGCTCCACTTACCCGCCCGTTCACCACAACCCTTAATTCCTTTACTGTTCAAAAATTTATCTATCCTTGTCTTAAAAACATTCAATGAGGTAGCCTCAACTGCTTCACTGGGCAGGGAATTCCACAGATTCACAACCCTTTGTGTGAAGAAGTTCCTCCTCAACTCAGTCCTAAATCTGCTTCCCCTTATTTTGAGGCTATGCCCCCTAGTTCTAGTTTCACCTGCCAGTGGAAAAAACTTCCCTGCTTCTATCTTATCTACTCCCTTCATAATTTTATATGCTTCGATAAGATCTCCCCTCATTCTTCTGAATTCCAATGAGTATAGCCCCCGTCTACTCAGTCTCTCCTCATAAGCCAACCCCCTCAACTCCGGAATCAACCTCGTGAATCTCCTCTGCACCCCCTCCAGTGCCAGTATATCCTTTCTCAAGGAGACCAAAACTGTACACAGTACTCCAGGTGTGGCCTCACCAGCACCTTATACAGCTGCAACATAATCTCACTGTTTTTAAACTTCATCCCTCCAGCAATGAAGGACAAAATTCCATTTGCCTTCTTAATTACATAGAACATAGAACAGTACAGCACAGAACAGGCCCTTCGGCCCACGATGTTGTGCCGAGCTTTATCTGAAACCAAGATCAAGCTATCCCACTCCCTATCATCCTGGTGTGCTCCATGTGCCTATCCAATAACCGCTTAAATGTTTCTAAAGTGTCTGACTCCACTATCACTGCAGGCAGTCCATTCCACACCCCAACCACTCTCTGCGTAAAGAACCTACCTCTGATATCCGTCCTGTATCTCCCACCACGAACCCTATACTTATGCCCCCTTGTAATAGCTCCATCCACCCGAGGAAATAGTCTTTGAACGTTCACTCTATCTATCCCCTTCATCATTTTATTACCTGCTGCACCTGCAAACCAGATTCCTGCACAAGGACACCCAGGTCCCTCTGCACTGCAGCATGCTGCAATTTTTTACCATTTAAATAATAGTCCATTTTGCTGTTATTCCTACCAAAATGGATGACCTCACATTTACCAACATTGTACTCCATCTGCCAGACCCTCGCCCACTCACTTCGATTATCTATATCCCTTTGCAGACTTTCAGCGTCCTCTGCACACTTTGCTCTGCCACTCATCTTAGTGTCATCTGCGAATTTTGACACACTACACTTGGTCCCCAACTCCAAATCATCTATGTAAATTGTAAACAATTGCAGTCCCAACACTGATCCCTGAGGCACACCACTAGTCACTGATCGCCAACCAGAAAAACACCCATTTACCCTCACTCTTTGCTTTCTGTTAATTAACCAATCTTCTATCCAAGCTAATACATTACCCGTAACACCGTGCACCTTTATCTTATGTAGCAGTCTTTGGTGCGGCACCTTGTCAAGTGCCTTCTGGAAATCCAGATGCACCACATCCACAGGTTCCCCATTGTCCACTGCACATGTAATGTTCTCAAAGAAACTTACAGGTTGTGATGTTCCCATGTGTCTGCTGCCATTGTCCTTCTAGATGAGTTTGCGGGTTTGGTAGGTTAATATTGCACTTGCTGGACAATGGCCTGCTCACTGACACTCAGTTTGGGATCCTCCAAGTCACTCAGCTCCTGACCTCATTATAGCCTTGGTTCAAACATGGACAAAACTGAAGTTCAGAGATGAGAGTGAATGTTCTTGACATCAAGGCAACATTTGACCGAGTATGACATCAAGGAGTCCTAGCAAAACTGGAATCTTAAAATCTGTATAGTGCAGAAGAAGGCCATATGGCCCATTGAGCCTGCACTGACAACAATCCCACCCAGGCCCTATCCTCATAATCACAAGTATTTACTTTGCTAATGTAAGTGGCAATTTAGCACAGCCAATCCATCTAACCCGCACATCTTTGCATTGTGGGAGGAAACTGGAGCACCCGGAGGAAACCCACGCAGACACGGGGAGAACATGCAAACTCCACACAGACAGACAGTCACCCGAGACCAGAATTGAACCCAGATCCCTGGTGCTGTGAGGCAGCAGTGCTAACCACTGTGCCACCGTGCCGAGTCAATGGGGATCGTGATAAGTCGTACCCAGCACAAAGGAAGATGGTTGTGGTGGTTGGAGGTCGATCATCTCAGTTCCAGGACATCACAGCAGGAGTTCCTCAGGGTAGTGTCCTAGACCCAACCATCTTCAGCTGCTTCATCAATTCCATTATAAAGGTCAGAAGTGGGGATGTTTACTAATGACTGCATAATATTCGCGACTCCTCAGATACTGAAGCAGTCCATGTCCAAAAGCAGCAAGACCTGGACAATATCCAGGCTTGGGCTGACAAGACACAAGTAGCATGCGTGATATACAAGTGCCAGGCAATGACCATCTCCAACAAGTGTGAATCGCCCCTTGATATTCAATGGCATTACCATCGCTGAATCCCCCATCCCCAATGGGTTACCATTGACCATACACTGAACTGAACCAGCCACATAAGTACTGTGGCCACAAGAGCAGGTCAGAGGCTGGGACTTCTGCAGAGAGTAACTCACCTTCTGACTTCCCAAAGTCTGTCCACCATCTACAAAGCACAAGTCAGGAGTGTGATAGAATACTCCCATTGCCTGGATGAGTGATGCTGCAACTACAATCAAGTTCAACAACATGCAGAAATCCGCTTGATTTCTACCCCATCCACAAACATTCAATCCCTTCACCACCGACGAACAGCGGCAGCCGTGCGTACCATCTGCAAAACGCACTGCAAGAATTCAAGTTAGCGAGTTCACGCAGGTTTCTGGTCAATGATAACCTCCAGGATGCTGCTGATGAGGGCTCCAGTGATGGCAATATCACTAAATGTCATGGGGAGATGATTCAATCCTCTCTTGTTAGAGATGGTCATTGCCTGGCACTTGTATGGCATGTACGTTACTTGCCACTATCAACCAAAACCTGAATGTTGTCCAGGTCTTACTGCATTTGCTCATGGACCGCTTCAGCATCTGATGAGTTGCGAATGGTGCTGAACATTGTGCAATCATAAGCAAACATCCTCACTTCGATGGGAGGATGGTCTTGCTGAGGCCATTGAAGATGGTTGACCCTAAGACACTATCCTGAGGAACTCCTGCAAAGATGTCCTGGAGCTGAGGTGATTGACCTCCAAAACCACAACCATCTTCCTTTGTGCCGGGTATGACTCCAACCAGTGGAGTTTGACCCTTGATGCTCATTGGTTTAGTTTTGCTAGGCCTCTTTGATGCCCCATTTGGTCAAGGGCAGTCACTCTCACACGATTGGAGAGAAAAGATTTCACTAATTGAAGAGTATGAAGGAAGTAACCCAGTGTCTAAATCAACATTTCCCCTTAATCTCGCTCAGTAACAGCATTCCATGGCTGCACACAGATTGGCTGCAGTATTTGTCTGCATAACAGTAAGTGCCCTTCACAAAGTACTGAGTTAGTTGTGCAGTAATTTGGGACATACAGGGACAGTCTTTGGGTGGTGGGTGCCTGGAACTCGCTGCCGGGGGAGGTCGTGTAAACAGATACGATAGTGACTTTTAAGGGGCGTCTTGAGAAATACATGAATAGGATGGGAATAGAGGGATATGGTCCCCGGAAGGGTAGGGGGTTTTAGTTCAGTCGGGCAGCATGGTCGGTGCAGGCTTGGAGGGCCGAAGGGCCTGTTCCTGTGCTGTAATTTTCTTTGTTTTTTAGTACAAGCTATCGGCAGTTTCAACTTCTTTCTCCCTGTGTGTTTCCAGAGAAATATTCTCATTGTAATTAACTCAATTATTTGCATGGATCAGGTGGATATAAATACAGACCTGCTGCCCATCGTTCAATGTCTGTGTGTTTCGGATCAAATCCCCATCCCTGGATTTCATTAGGACAGGACGGGTCATTTCTCTTTCATCAGGGGCACGAGTGGAAAATTCAATCCGACTGCCCAACAAGCCTCTCTGACAAAGCCCCGACGCAGCACAATGAAAAACGATGAACTCAACAGAAATAAAAAAAATCCTTGATGCGCTGCTGAAAAAATTCTACTGTTTGTGCTGGAAACCTCTCGACTGCTTTTGTTTTACACTTGGAAATAAAGCGAATGGAAATAAAGGTGAAAGTGCAGCTTAGCAAACAGCTGGGGATGAAGTCTGTGTGAAAGTAAAATCCGGGATCCACATTTCCCCAGTTTTGAGAAATATTTCCCTATCCACAGCCCCCCACGCCCCCCGCTCCACCGGGCCAGGGGTGGGGGGTGCTGTGGTTGTGGTATTTCAGAATGATTACTTGGTGCCTTTAAAATAGATTTCTTCTCAAACATAGCCATTTCTAATCAGATTGATCCAATTTCAAATGGCAAAAATGACTTTTAAAAATATTTTTCTTTATTATCCGTGGGACATGGCGTTGCTGGCTGGCCAGCATATATTGTCCATCCCTAGTTGCCCCTGTCCACCTGCAGGTTCGCCTCCAAGCCACTCACCATCCTGACTTGGAAATATATCACTGTTCCTTCACTGTCGCTGGGTCAAAATCCTGGAATTCCCTCCCTAACAGCACTGTGAGTCCTCCCACAGCGCGTGGACTGCAGCGATTCAAGAAGGCAGCTCACCACCACCTTCTGAAGGGCAACGAAGGATGGGCAATAAATGCTGGACAGCGACGCCCAAGTCCTACAAATGAATTTTTTAAAAGTTGTGAGTCACACACATTGCTGTGGGTCTGGAGTCACATGTGGGCCAGACCGGGTAAGGACGGCAGATTTCCTTCCCTAAAGGACATTAGTGAACCAGATGGGTTTTTCTGATAATCGACAATGGTTTCATGGGCATCAGTAGATTCTTAATTCCAGATATTTTTATTGAATTAAAGTTCTGCCGTGGCGGTATTTGAACCCGGGTCCTCAGAACATTAGCTGAGTTTCTGGATTAATAATTTAGGGATAATACCACTCGGCCATTGCCTCCCTGAAAATGGGGTGTTTGCTATTCTATCAGACAGCAACAAAAATAAACTCAAAATCCCTTTCCTTGTGCCTAAGAAAATCCAGCTTAACTTTGAAAGTCTCCTGTACGGTTCTCAAACACGTACCATTGACAGAAACTCAATTTGATTCATTATTGTCACATGTATTGGGATACAGCAAAAAGTATTGTTTCTTGCGCGCTGTACAGACAAAGCATACCGTTCATACAGAAGAAGAGGGTGAGAAATGTAGTGTTACAGTCGTAGCTAGGGTGTAGAGAAAGGTTAGACGATGAATTCATCCTGGGGGATGGAGTCTGTTTATGCTTTTCAATTAGAACATAGAACATAGAACATTACAGCGCAGAACAGGCCCTTCGGCCCACGATGTTGCACCGACCAGTTAAAAAAAAAACTGTGACCCTCCAACCTAAACCAATTTCTTTTCGTCCATGAATTGGCAGGAAGTATCCTGGAATTTCAATTAGCACCGAATGTCATTTCTGATCAACATTCTGCACGAATTGATGGGGTCTCGCCCAGTTTGGATGGGGTGGTGCTGAAGAAACAAGTGTGTACGCACAGAACCCCCCCCCCCCAGTATTGAAGACGATGTGAAGAACCTGCCCTCAGGCGATTACTGCACAGATCTGGTCATCTTGATGTCTTGCTGTTACCAAAATGAACAAAAGAAAGATTTGTACTCCTGTAGCACCTTCCACAATCTCAGAATGTCCCAGCGAACTCTACACCGAGAGTTACTGTTACCATGTAGAAAACAAAGCAGCTGAACAGAATCTACCCACAAACCACAATGAAATAGATGATTTAGGTAAAAGCAAAATACCGTGGATGCTGGGACCTGAAACGCAGAAACCCTACTAGAGAAACATACCATTTAAACAGAAAATGCTGGAAATGTCTGGTCAGCATCTATGGTGAGAGAAAATGGAGTTAACGTTCCCAGTCTCTTAAAATCCAAACCATCAGTGGGACAATCTGAGCAGAATTATTTAAATACTAACCAGGAATGTGAGATCAGAGCTTGGAGGAGCTGTAATTCTGCAATAAAGGATTTAGGTGTCGCTGAGGGAGAAATATTAAGGCAAAGCTTCATTGAACAATTTGAAGACCTGAGTCTGTTTCACAAACTTATATTTACGCAGCAACTTGCACATTTTCAGACTTCACACGTCAGTCTGGAACCAAAGAGGAGCAAATCTGCCTCCCAAACAAAGCCTACCGAGCAACCGTCCTGTCCATTCTGCTCTGTGTTGGAGAGGCTTGGGCTGTGTACCAGCCTCAAGCCAAGGAGCTCACCCACTTCCATGGGGCTGAAATCAGAATGCTGGACACAACACCCGACACCGAGATGGTCTCCTGAGCTGCCGGACTAAACATTCGCATCATACTGGGACAGTCACCACGGTGTTGGGCTGGTCACGTAGCCAGAATGTCCGACACTCACTCACCAGAGTGAACCTTCAACGCCAGGTTTGCATTCTCATGACGGCCAGAGGGAACGCTACACGGACACCGTGTGTGTGTGTGTGTGTGTGTGTGTGTGTGGGGGGGGGGCTTGAGTGGGGCATAAACACCTGCTTGGAGCAATTGGGCCAAATGGCTTGTTTTGTCCCGTATATTTTAGATAGTTCTATACAACACAGAAGCTTGCTGATGACAGGAAGGACAGGACAAAGTGGCTGTTTTTCTTAATGCTAAAGTGATAAGTGATTTTTAACAAAATTCTTATGGTTAGTGGAATCTAAAATTACTTTTCTTAGTGGAAAGGAAAACCATTAAATACAGCTGAGACACTAACGTTTTCCATCTGCCAATGCTAAACACTTACCGCAGAAATCTTTTCCAGATATTAAGGCACTGCATTTTCTGAGGTTCTGTCACATGGACACCAGCTCACTTACAACATCTGCTAACTAATACGGGAAATCAGAGCTCTGACATGGATAAAACACATCATCATCAGGAATAAAAGGTCCTTAGGAATGGGATTTACGACCATTTAGAAAGATGTGGATTAATCCGGGATAGTCAGCACGGATTCGTGAAGGGTAAGTCGTGCCTCACAAATTTGATTGAATTTTTTGAGGAGGTAACTAAGTGTGTTGATGAAGGTAGAGCAGTTGATGTCATATACATGGATTTTAGTAAGGCGTTTGATAAGGTCCCCCATGGTCGGCTTATGATGAAAGTGAGGAGGTGTGGGATAGAGGGAAAGTTGGCCGATTGGATAGGTAACTGGCTGTCTGATTGAAGACAGAGGGTGGTGGTCGATGGAAAATTTTTGGACTGGAGGCAGGTTGCTAGCGGAGTGCCACAGGGATCAGTGCTTGGTCCTCTGCTCTTTGTGATTTTTATTAATGACTTAGAGGAGGGGGCTGAAGGGTGGATCAGTAAATTTGCTGATGACACCAAGATTGGTGGAGTAGTGGATGAGGTGGAGGGCTGTTGTAGGCTGCAAAGAGACATAGATAGGATGCAAAGCTGGGCTGAAAAATGGCAGATGGAGTTTAACCCTGATAAATGTGAGGTGATTCATTTTGGTAGGACTAATTTAAATGTGGATTACAGGGTCAAAGGTAGGGTTCTGAAGACTGTGGAGGAACAGAGAGATCTTGGGGTCCATATCCACAGATCCCTGAAGGTTGCCACTCAAGTGGATAGAGCTGTGAAGAAGTCCTATAGTGTGTTAGCTTTTATTAACAGGGGGTTAGAGTTTAAGAGCCGTGTGGTTATGCTGCAACTGTACAGGACCTTGGTGAGACCACATTTGGAATATTGTGTGCAGTTCTGGTCACCTCACTATAAGAAGGATGTGGAAGCGCTGGAAAGAGTGCAGAGGAGATTTACCAGGATGCTGCCTGGTTTGGAGGGTAGGTCTTATGAGGAAAGGTTGAGGGAGCTAGGGCTGTTCTCTCTGGAGCGGAGGAGGCTGAGGGGAGACTTAATAGAGGTTTATAAAATGATGAAGCGGATAGATAGAGTGAACGTTCAAAGACTATTTCCTCGGGTGGATGGAGCTATTACAAGGGGGCATAACTATAGGGTTCATGGTGGGAGATATAGGAAGGATATCAGAGGTAGGTTCTTTACGCAGAGAGTGGTTGGGGTGTGGAATGGACTGCCTGCAATGATAGTGGAGTCAGACACTTTAGGAACATTTAAGCGGTTATTGGATAGGCACATGGAGCACACCAGGATGATAGGGAGTGGGATAGCTTGATCTTGGTTTCAGATAAAGCTCGGCACAACATCGTGGGCCGAAGGGCCTGTTCTGTGCTGTACTGTTCTATGTTCTAAAATGCTAAACAGCAGACAGACGAGAACATCGCGGATGGAACAAACTCTGCAGGACTCAGAGCAGTGACGCTGCGTTCCGGACGGAGCTACATACGACAGGGAGACAGTGTGGGTACATCAGCCGACAGAACTCAGACGGGTCAAGTTAGCAGTGAGGAAGCAATAACTACTTGAAATCCAACCAAAGAAGTTCAGACGAACCCAAATAAAGCTTCTTTCTCTGTGTGAAGATTTGCCAGAACGAGTACCAACGTAAAAACAAAATAACAAAAGTTCCATTAAAGAGAATGGGCGATTGTTTACATCGAGGTCATTTTAAAATTCTATTATTAAAAGAAGTGCTCAGGAGTTCATGGCAACCTGTCAGTCTTAGTTTCAGGAGATTAGTTAAATCTGGATATAGAACAACTCCAACATAACTACAACAGCAATCTACATTTATAGTGAGGCTTTACAGCGAGGGGTTGGGAGGGAACAGGCACCAAATTAAAGGCGTTGGCTGGGGGGGAGGGGGAGGGGGGGTGGAATGTGGTTGGCACAACCAAAGCTATCGTCCAACAGGTGGGTTTTGAAAGGAATCTGAAAGGTGGTGAAGAGGAGAGATGGAGTGATTGAGGGAACTGCAATGATTGTTTTGTGTTATTCTGCCCTGGGACACAATGGAAGCAGGACAATTCAGCATGGAAGAGTGCGGGCTCGTTACAGACCCACCCAATTCCCCATTCGTTAATTTGAATGGATAGAAAAGGGTACGGCAGCATAACGGCCATATTAATGAACCAATAACCCAGAGATAGAGATTCAAATTCCACCATGGCAGATGGGGTATTTAAATTCAGTTAATGAAATAACATCTTGAATTAAAAGTAATATCGATAATAGTGACCACAAGACAATTGGAGCGTTGTGAAGCAAAACGCTTCTGGTCCACTGATGGCCTTGAGCTATTGAAATCTGCTATCTTTACTCGGTCAGGCCGAGATGTGACTCCAGACCTGCAACAAGGTGGCCAACTCTTAACCGCCCCCTTAAATGTCCCAGCAAGCCACTGAGTGTCAAAGCTGCGACAAAACACTGCAATGCACACAGAATTCAGCGATTCGAGAAGGCAGCGCCACGACCACCTCCACGATGGCCGTACCAACACCACCAAGAAATAAATTACTGTGGAAAAAATCAAGTATGCAATCTTCCCAGGGGAGGATGAGAAGGCTGAGGAGTGACCTGACAATGCTCTTTAAAATAATGAAGGTACGGGAGATGTTTGCATTTGTGGGCGAGTCCAAAACTTAAAGACCCAATCGGGAATTCAGGAGAAACGTCTTTACCCAGGGAGAGGCGAGTACGTGCAACTCCCTATCATGGGGAATGGAGAAGCAAATAAAAGTTTAAAGTTTATTTATTGGTGTCACAAGTAGGCTTACACCAACACTGCAATGAAGCCTATGAAAATCCCCCAGTTGCCACACTCCGGCACCTGTTCGGGTACACTGAGGGAGAATTTAGCGTGGCCAATGCACCTAACCCAATGATAAAACGTATGGATAAAATAGACGTGGAGCGGATGCTTCATCTTGTGGGGCATTCTGGGACAAGAGGTCATAATCATAGGATAAGGGGTAGCAAATTTAAAACCGAGTTGAGGAGAAACTACTTCTCCCAAAGGGTTGTGAATCTGTGGAATTTGCTACCCCAAAGTGTGGTGCATGCTGGGACAGTGAGTAAATTTAAGCAGGAGTTAGACAGATTTTTAATTGGGAATGGGTTGAAGGGTTATGGGCAGAAGGCAGGAAAATGGGGATGAGGAGCATATACAAAGAACAAAGAAAATTACAGCACAGGAACAGGCCCTTCGGCCCTCCAAGGCTGAACCGACCATCCTGCCCGACTGAACTAAAACCCCCTACCCTTCCAGGGACCATATCCCTTTATTCCCATCCTATTCATGTATTTGTCCAGACGCCCCTTAAAAGTCACTATCGTATCTGCTTCCACTACCTCCCCTGGCAACGAGTTCCAGGCACCCACCACCCACTGTGTAAAAAAAACTTGCATCTTACATCTCCTTTAAACCTATGCCCCCTACTAATTGACTCTTCCACCCTGGGAAAAAGCTTCTGACTATCCACTCTGTCCATGCCACTCATAGAACATAGAACATTACAGCGCAGTACAGGCCCTTCGGCCCTCGATGTTGCGCCGACCAGTGAAACCAATCTAAAGTCCATCTAACCTACACTATTCCAATGTCATCCATATGTTTATCCAATAACCATTTAAATGCCCTTAACATTGGGGAGTCCACTACTGCTGCAGGCAAGGCATTCCACGCCCATACTACTCTCTGAGTGAAGAACCTACCTCTGACATCTGTCCTATATCTATCAGCCCTCAATTTAAAGCTATGTCCCCTCGTGCTCGCTATCACCATCCGAGGAAAAAGGCTCTCACTATCCACCCTATCTAATCCTCTGATCATCTTGTATGCCTCTATTAAGTCACCTCTTAACCTGCTTCTCTCTAACGAAAACAACCTCAAGTCCCTCAGCCTTTCCTCATAAGACCTTCCCACCATACCAGGCAACATCCTGGTAAATCTCCTTTGCACCCTTTCCAATGCTTCCACATCCTTCCTATAATGCGGTGACCAGAACTATACGCAATACTCCAAGTGCAGCTGCACCAGAGTTTTGTACAGCTGCAACATGACCTCATGGCTCTGAAACTCAATCCCCCTACCAATAAAAGCTAACACTCCGTACGCCTTCTTAACAACCCTATCAACCTGGGTGCCAACGTTCAGGGACCTATGCACATGGACACCCAGATCCCTCTGTTCATCCACACTACCAAGTATCTTACCATTAGCACAGTACCCTGTATTCCTGTTACTCCTTCCAAAGTGAATCACCTCACACTTTTCCACATTAAATTCCATTTGCCACCTCTCAGCCCAGCTCTGCAGCTTATCTATGTCCCTCTGTAACCTGCAACATCCTTCCGCACTGTCCACAACTCCTCCGAATTTAGTGTCATCCGCAAATTTACTAACCCATCCTTCTACGCCCTCATCCAGGTCATTTATAAAAATGACAAACAGCAGTGGCCCCAAAACAGATCTTTGCGGTACACCACTAGTAACTGAACTCCAGGATGAACATTTCCCATCAACCACCACCCTCTGTCTTCTTACAGCTCGCCAATTCCTGATCCAAACTGCTAAATCACCCTCAATCCCATGCATCCGTATTTTCTGCAAAAGCTTACCGTGGGGAACCTTATCAAACGCTTTAATGAAATCCATATACACCACATCAACTGCTTTACCTTCATCCACCTCTTTGGTCACCTTCTCAAAGAACTCAATAAGGTTTGTGAGGCACGACCTACCCTTCACAAAACCGTGTTGAC
Source organism: Mustelus asterias (assembly GCF_964213995.1). NCBI lineage: Eukaryota > Metazoa > Chordata > Chondrichthyes > Carcharhiniformes > Triakidae > Mustelus > Mustelus asterias. The sequence continues at coordinate 2,703,174 of NC_135809.1, forward strand.
TATCCCTCATCAAATTATTCCTTTCTAGATGATTATAAATCCTATCTCTTATAATCCTTTCCAAAACTTTGCCCACAACAGAAGTAAGGCTCACTGGTCTATAATTGCCAGGGTTGTCTTTATTCCTCTTCTTGAACATTTGCTATCCTCCAGTCTTCTGGCACTATTCCTGTAGACAATGACGACATAAAGATCAAAGCCAAAGGCTCTGCAATCTCCCTCCTAGCCTCCCAGAGAACCCTAGGATAAATTCCACCGGCCCAGGGGACTTATCTATTTTCACACTTTCCAGAATTGCTAACGCCTCCTCCTTATTAACCTCAATCCCGTCTAGTCCAATAGCCTGAATCTCAGTATTCTCCTCGACAACATTGTCTTTTTCCTGCGTGAATACTGACGAAGAATATTCATTTAGTGCCTCTCCTATCTCTTCGGACTCCACGCACAACTTCCCACTACTGTCCTTGACTGGCCCTAATCTTACCCTAGTCATTCTTTTATTCCTGACATACCTATAGAAAGCTTTAGGGTTTTCCTTGATCCTACCTGCCAAAGACTTCTCATGTCCCCTCCTGGCTCTTCTTAACTCTCTCTTTAGGTCCTTCCTGGCTAACTTGTAACTCTCAAGCGCTCTAACTGAGCCTTCATGTCTCATCTTTACATAAGGTCTCCTTCTTCCTCTTCACAAGAGATTCAACTTCTATAGTAAACCACGGTTCCCTCGCTCGACCACTTCCTCCCTGCCTGACAGGTACATACTTATCAAGGACACCCAGTAGCTGTTTCATAATCTTCATAATCTTTCATAATCTTGTAGATTTCTATCAGGGGGTCACCCCTCAACCTCCGCCATCCAGTGAGCCATGTATCAGCCATGATTGAATGGCAGAGCAGACTCGATGGGCCGAATGGCCTAATTCTGCTCCTATGTCTTATGGTCTTATAACCAAGTAGTCTGATGCATTTAGGGGTAAACTGGATAAACGCAAAGGAGAAACAGCTCAAAAGGCTCTGCTGATATGATGAAATGAAGAGGGGTTAGAGGAGGCTCAGGTGCAGCATGAAGACTGACATTGATCAGTTGGGTTGAATGGCCTCTTCCTGTGCTGTAATAACCCCAGGAACACGAATTAGAAATCTGTCACTAGCTCAGCATTAGTAAGTGTTGTATCTTTGATTTGATTTATTATTGTCACATGTATTAACATACAGTGAAAAGTATTGTTACTTGCACGCTATACAGACAAAGCATACCGTTCATAGAGAAGGAGAGGAGAGAGTGCAGAATGTAGTGTTACAGTCATAGCTAGGGTGTAGAGAAAGATTAACTTAGTGCGAGGTAGGTCCATTCAAAAGTCTGACAGCAGCAGGGAAGAACATAGAACATAGAACATAGAACATAGAAAGCCACAGCACAAACAGGCCCTTCGGCCCACAAGTTGCGCCGATCACATTCCCACCTCTAGGCCTATCTATAGCCCTCAATCCCATTAAATCCCATGTACTCATCCAGAAGTCTCTTAAAAGACCCCAACGAGTTTGCCTCCACCACCACCGACGTCAGCCGATTCCACTCACCCACCACCCTCTGAGTGAAAAACTTACCCCTGACATCCCCCCTGTACCTACCCCCCAGCACCTTAAACCTGTGTCCTCTCGTAGCAACCATTTCAGCCCTTGGAAATAGCCTCTGAGAGTCCACCCTATCCAGACCCCTCAACATCTTGTAAACCTCTATCAGGTCACCTCTCATCCTTCGTCTCTCCAGGGAGAAGAGACCAAGCTCCCTCAACCTATCCTCATAAGGCATGCCCCTCAATCCAGGCAACATCCTTGTAAATCTCCTCTGCACCCTTTCAATGGCTTCAACATCTTTCCTGTAATGAGGTGACCAGAACTGCGCGCAGTACTCCAAGTGGGGTCTAACCAGGGTCCTATAAAGCTGCAGCATTATCTCCCGACTCCTAAACTCAATCCCTCGATTAATGAAGGCTAGTACGCCATACGCCTTCTTGACCGCATCCTCCACCTGCGAGGCCGATTTAAGAGTCCTATGGACCCGGACCCCAAGGTCCTTCTGATCCTCTACACTGCTAAGAATGGTACCCTTCATTTTATACTGCTGCTCCATCCCATTGGATCTGCCAAAATGGATCACTACACACTTATCCGGGTTGAAGTCCATCTGCCACTTCTCCGCCCAGTCTTGCATTCTATCTATGTCTCGCTGCAACTTCTGACATCCCTCCAAACTATCCACAACACCACCTACCTTGGTGTCGTCAGCAAACTTACCAACCCATCCCTCCACTTCCTCATCCAGGTCATTTAAGAAGGTCAGGAAGAAGCTGTTCTTGATTTGGTTGGAAGTGACCTCAGACTTTTGTATCTTTTTCCCGATGGAAGAAGGTGGAAGAGAGAATGTCCGGGGTGCGTGGGGACCTTAATTATGTTGGCTGCTTTGCCGAGGCAGCGGGAAGTGTAGACAGAGTGAATGAGTGGGAGGCTATTTGCGTGATGGATTGGGCTACATTCACGACCTTTTGTCGTTCCTTGCAGTCTTGGGCAGAGCAGGAGCCATACCAAGCTGTGACACAACCAGAAAGAATGCTTTCTATGGTGCATCTGTAAAGGTTGGTGAGAGTCGTAGCTGACATGCCAAATTTCCTTAGTCTTCTGAGAAAGTAGAGGCATTGGTGGGCTTTCTTAACTATAGTGTCGGCATGGGGGGACCAAATACCACCTATAGAGCAGACACTCTGATCATACTTTCGGAAAAGTAGTCACTGATTATTTAAAATTAATTCAGATTATTAAAAATACAAACGAGAAACAGAGAGTTAAAGCACAGCGTCAAAATTGGGGTGGATTTCCATTGCTAGTTTAGGCCCTTACACACAGCCCTCTCACACTACCACAAAGTTTCAATAGATTCAAGTCTGAGGACAGTTTATAGTTTTTATTTGTATATTCATTGGGCTCTCCAAATGATGAAGTACATGATCCGCTATTTCCTGCAAAAACAACAACTTGCATTCATATAGCAACTTTAGCACAGTAAAACGTCCCAAGATGCCTGACAAGGCTATAATCAGACAAAAAGATTAAATCAAACCACATGAGGAGATACTAGGTTGGGTGATGGTCTGAAAGGAGAGGTAGAGAGAGCACTTCAGAGCTGAGGGTCTAAACAATTGAAGGTATAAGCACTGATAGAGGGACAAAGGAAGTGGGGAGTGGGTGAGAGTCTGCAGATGGAGGGGAGCGGAATTCCCAGGGGGCTGTCCGGCTGGGAAAGTTTACGGAGATGGGGAAGAGCAAGTCCACAGAGAGATTCACAAACGAGGATGGGAACTTTATAAGTGACGCATTAATGGACAGGGAGGTGGAATGGGTCAGGAGGCAGAGTGGGTGACTGCAATGTGAGTTAGGATATAAACAGCTGGATTCTCAATCAAGATGGAAATGTGTTTTTTTTTCTTTGAGCTGCTCAGTGCACTTGGTTTTTGTGTATGTTTTAGCTGTCACCCAGTTGAACTTGGCTCCAATTCCTCATTGCTGGAGAGTTGACTTGTGCCCAAAAAGAAATCACAAATCTCCAGGGAGGCTGTGATTCACATTCATTTACTGACCAGAAGCCGTGTACAACACACATTCCAGGCACAAATTGCTTTGTTTTCGTCCCTCTTACCTCCCTCCTCAGATCAGCAAAATGTGACAACGAAATCCTCTCGATGATAAATCAGTTCTACAAATCAGAACGGACATGATTCTTGAAAGAAAATCCTTGCATTTCTATAACATCTTTCACAGCTCCAGCACAGCCCAAAGTGATCTGCAGCCAATGAGACAGCTTTGAAGTGTAGTCACTCGTGTAATGTTGGAAATGTGGCAGCCAATTCACGCACAGCAAGCTCCCAGAAACAGCAATGTGATATTGACCAGATAATCTGCTTTTAAGTACGTCAATTGAGGGATAAATATTGGCCCCTGAGCACCGGGAAGAATTGCCTGCTCTTCAAATCAGTGCCACGGGGCATCTTTTATGTCCATCTGAGAGAGAGACCCGGGCCTCGCTTTAATGTTCCGTCTGAATGGCAGCAACTCTGACAGTGCAGCACTCCCTCAGTACTGACCCTCTGACAGTGCGGCACTCCCTCAGTACTGACCCTCTGACAGTGCGGCACTCCCTCAGCACTGACCCTCCGACAGTGCAACACTCCCTCAGTACTGACCCTCTGACAGTGCGGCACTCCCTCAGCACTGACCCTCTGACAGTGCAACACTCCCTCAGTACTGACCCTCTGACAGTGCAACACTCCCTCAGTACTGACCCTCTGACAGTGCAGCACTCCCTCAGTACTGACCCTCCGACAGTGCGGCACTCCCTCAGTACTGACCCTCCGACAGTGCAGCACTCCCTCAGCACTGACCCTCCGACAGTGCAGCACTCCCTCAGTACTGACCCTCTGACAGTGCAGCACTCCCTCAGCACTGACCCTCCGACAGTGCAGCACTCCCTCAGCACTGACCCTCCGACAGTGCGGCACTCCCTCAGTACTGACCCTCCGACAGTGCAGCACTCCCTCAGTGCCAGCTGAGGTTTTGTCTCTGGGGCAGGACCTGAACCTTGTAACTCTTAGGCTAGATTACAACCAACACTGGCATCTAAAAGGGATGATGTGGAGATGCACCCGGTGTTGGACTGGGGTAAACACAATAAGAAGTCTAACAACACCAGGCCAAAGTCCAACAGGTTTATTTGGTAATAAACCTGTTGGACTTTGGCCTGGTGTTGTTAGACTTCTTACTGTATCTAAAAGAGAAACAGAGATCTCTTGCCCCAGCACTGAATGATTTTCTCTATAATTCCTCAATTTATGCATAATTGTAAAAATGTTTTGAAAGGAGACATCTGCACGTATTTTGAGTATTTTTCACTTGGCTATATTACCGCTATAAATTGCCAGTTACAAACAGAATGACTCACGAGTTACAGTCCAGGATTGAATGTTTTCTCTCAAACTGCCTGAAATGAAACACTGTGAAGTTGCAGATCAGTAACTGGAATCTCATTCCCCAGTTTACCACTCTTGGTGTTAAGGGTGTCCTGTCACAAAGGGAAATCGTCTGCCCATAACATGGTAAAAATATGGCGGAAAATACACCACTCCTTTGACCAACAAAATCTCACACCTATAAAGGCAGATCTACAAAGTGGCACAGTCCGAAGGTTCAGATGGTGTCCAGGGATATTAGTTCCAATGGGACGAATGTTGAGGAGGAGCAGGGGAGTCCTGGCCATTTATTAAGTAAATAAATCAACCAATATCACAAGATTATCTGAACGTTTATTCTGTTGCTGATTGTGGGATTTTGCTGTGTACAAATAGCTGCCACGTTTCCTACGTTGCAATAGTGAGTGACTACACTTTAAAACGTACATCATTGACTGTAAGGCTCTTTGGGACATCCTGAGGTTGTGAAAGGTGCTATATAAATGCAAGTGCATTCCTGCTACATGAAATACTTTGGGATAATACTTGAGATGCAATAAGGTGCAGACGGAGATGATTCGACACCCAGTGTGAAGACCGTGGCCTCAATTTTACCGTCCGACATGGGAATCGAAAGGGTGAGAGGGGGGACCATGGAAAGGTCCGTTCACCTTGGGTGGGGTTTTACGGTTTTGGGACGAGCGAGGCCAGAAAATCCCCCCCCCCCCCCCCCCATGCCGAGAGGAGCCTCATGGATCCAGATTCCAAAAACACAAACATGCAACGTAAGCACTGGAATCTCTGGGAACTAAAGGAAACAGTGTGGAAGGAGGAAAAGTTTGGACCTTTAAAAGGGGAGAAGCTGTGGATAACGTAATCATAATATTTTTCTTTGTCACTACATAGCCCATACAAACATTTTGCTTAATCAGTTGGACAAGAAGCACTGAGTAATTTCATATGCTGAGAGAAACTTCCTTGCTGGCTTTTATTTAAGATTGATAGGGACCCAGCAAGGGCACAAATAAACTACAGCCAGTTGGAAGCGTTATCATAAAGAACATATACAAGCGCACACACACACACACAGTACACACTGCACGCGCGCACATACCGTACACACTGCGTACACAGACACACACAGTACACACTGCGTGCACACACAGTACACACTGCGCGCGCGCACACACAGTGCACACTGCCGCGCGCACACAGTACACACTGCACACGCACACAGTACACACTGCGTGCGCGCGCACACAGTACACACAGCACGCGCGCATACACAGTACACACTGCGTGCACACACAGTACACACTGCGCGTGCGCACACACAGTACACAGAGCGCACGCACACACAGTACACACTGCGCACACACACACTACACACTGCACGCACACACACAGTACACACTGCACACGTGCACACACAGTACAGACTGCGCGCGCGCACACACAGTACACACTGCGCACGCGCGCACACAGTACACACTGCGCACACACACAGTACATACTGCGCACACACACACTACACACTGCGCGCGCACACACAATACACACTGCGCACGTGCACACACAGTACACACTGCACGCGCACACACAGTACACACTGCGCGCGTGCACACACACAGTACACACTGCGCGCGCACACACACAGTACACACTGCACGCACGCACACAGTGCACACTGCACGCGCACACACACACAGTGCACACTGCACACGCACACACACACAGTACACACTGCGCGCGCACACACAGTACACACTGTGCGCGCACACACAGTACACACTGTGCGCGCACACAAACAGTACACACTGCGCGCACACACACACAGTGCACACTGCACACAGTACACACCGCGCGTACACACAGTATACACTGCGCGCGCGCACATGCAGTACACACCGCGCGCACACACAGTACACACTGCGCATGCACACACACAGTGCACACCGCGCACACACACAGTACACACTGCGCACACACACAGTACACACTGCGCGCGCGCACACACACAGTACACACTGCGCACACACACACAGTACACACTGCGCGCGCACACACAGTACACACTGCGCACGCACACACACAGTACACACTGCGCGTGCACACACACACAGTGCACACTGCACACGCACACACGCACAGTACACACTGCGTGCGCACACACAGTACACACTGCGCGCACACACACAGTACACACTGCGCACGCACACACACAGTGCACACGCACACACAGTACACACTGCGCACGCACACACACAGTACACTGCACGCGCGCACACACACAGTGCACACTGCACACGCACACACGCACAGTACACACTGCGTGCGCACACACAGTACACACTGCACACACACACAGTACACACTGCACACACACACAGTACACACTGCGCGCGCACACACACAGTACACACTGCGCGCGCACACACACAGTACACACTGCGCGCGCACACACACACAGTGCACAGTGCACACGCACACACACAGTACACACTGCGGGTGCACGCACACAGTACACACCGCACGCACACACAGTACACACTGCGCATGCACACACAGTACACACTGCGCGCGCACACACAGTACACACTGCATGCGCACACGCAGTACTCACTGCATGCGCACATGCAGTACACACTGCGCGCGCACACACGCAGTACACACTGCGTGCGCACACACACAGTACACACTGCGCGTGCGCACACAGTACACACTACGCACGCATACACAGTACATACTGCACGTGCACACAAACAGTGCACACTGCGCACGCACACACGCACAGTACACACTGCGCACGCACACACACTACACACCGCGCGCACACACAGTACACACTGTGCGCGCATACACACACAGTACACACTGCGCGTGCACACACATAGTACACTGTGCACGCACACACACACAGTACACACTGCGCGCGCGCGCACACACACAGTACACACTGCACGCGCGCGCACACACAGGACACACTGCGCGCGCACACACACAGGGTACACACTGCGCGCGCACACACACACACTACACACACGCGCAAACAGTACACACTGCGCGCACACACACACTGAGCGCACACACAGTACACACTGCACGCGCACACACAGTACACACTGCTCCTTCTATTACCAATCACCCGCTGACTCACATTCTCTGAGGGAAGGAGCATTCTGCGCGATCTGACACACTGATCAGACTGTTCCAACTTGAAAGAATGACATAGAAATGACAGCTGTTCTGAGAGGGATGTTGCGGGGGGGGGGGTGGGGGCGCGCGGGGGCGGGGGGATCGGAAAGAGTTCAATTGGAAAGAATATTTTACATTATGTTTTGAGCCAGCCAAACCGGCCAATAAAACAGTCGTTAAACAGACTCCTCCAAGATTCTATGATCTACCATTAAAAAGATGATTTTCCAAACTTTATTGCAACTAAAATTGAAACAGGGAATAAAACAGCCCATAAGTACAAAGACCAGACCGAGCTTCCTGGCTCCGTGTACGGACCACTCCAGTCTGGACTTCATTACTTCAGGACATTCTACAGGTTAAAGGTAAAGTTGCCATGGTCCCAGATGACCATAGGCTGCTCTTGCCTCTGAGTGAGGGGGAGAGCTGACTGGTGGTGATTTAACCTGAGGGTCACCACACCTCAGGCGAGGGGCAAGGTTGAGAAGACGGGGCCTTCATGAATAACCAGAATTGGAATTGAACCCACGCTGTTGGTTTCACTAACCAGTCGTCCAGCCAACTGAGCGAACTGACTCCATGTCCATAAACCAACAGCAGAACACTTGTCAATTATAGATCACGGAACCATTATTCTCACAGCAAAAACATGATGGTTTTACAGAAGGATTCTTACGTTATAAGGGCTGCTTGCGTCAGATGCAATGGACTCATTCTGGAGAGTGTTCTGCTGAGTGACGGTATCTTCTCTCTGGTGAAGCTTCTGTCCTGAATGATCATCATCATCGGGACTCTGGAGAAAAAGCAGTGAAGAAGCTTTAGAAATCAATCCCTTCATCAGAGTTCATTAACATCAGGAACACTGATTCGAGTAAATAATTGACCCCCTCGCTGCATCGGAGGCAAACGCCACCATGTGAGGTACCCCTGCTCACCACTTCTATTCCAGTAAGATGGTCAGCCCATCCTCACAACTGCACTTTCTGCCGTACCAAGCTTGGTTTCCGTATCTATCATTCTGCAACAGCTGGGAGGGACATGGAGGAGTGCAACTGAGAATCCCCAGCCTCCCACGTTTCCCAACTCACTTTATTCCCTGTTCACAATCAAGGTGAGGTTTCGTACAGCTGCTCTGCACTGACACCAATAACTGGAAACCCTGAGGCACATTGCAGCGTTCCCCAGAATGGGAGGATGGGGAGGGGAGAGGTGGAGAAGGGGGTGGGGGGGGGGGAGGGGAGAGGTGGGGAAGGGGAGAGGGGGGGGAAGGGGAAAGGGGGAGAAGGGGAGAGGGGGGGAAGGGGAGAGGGGGGGAAAGGGAGAGGGGGGAAGGGGAGGGGGGAAGGGGAGCGGGGGGAAGGGGAGGGGGGAAGGGGAGAGGGGGGAAGGGAGGGTGGGAAGAGGAGAGGGGGAAGGGGAGAGGGGGGAAGAGGAGAGGGGGGAAGGGGAGAAGGGGGGAAGGGGAGAGGGGGGGAAGGGGAGAGAGGGGGAAGGGAGGGGGGGAAGGGGAGAGAGGGGGAAGGGAGGGGGGGAAGAGGAGAGGGGGGAAGGGGAGAGGGGGGAAGGGGAGAGGGGGGGAAGGGGAGAGGGGGGGAAGGGGAGGGTGGGAAGAGGAGAGGGGGGAAGGGGAGGGGGGGAAGGGGAGAGGGGGAAAGGGGAGCGGGGGGGGAAGGGGAGGGGGGAAGGGGAGGGTGGGAAGGGGAGAGGGGGGGAAGGGGAGAGGGGGGAAGGGGAGAGAGGGGGAAAGGGGAGAGTGGGGAGGGAAGGGGGGGAAATCTGGCTCTGTTGTAACCTTGTTGACAGAGATTGATGGCTGTGATTAGGAAACGCATCAAACAGGTGGAGGCCATTCAGCCCCTCAAACCTTTTCCACCAGTTAGGTCATGGCTGATCATATGATTAACAAGAGACTTGCATTAACACTACAATGAAGTTTTCCCCTAGTCGCCACACTCCGGTGCCTGTTTGGGTCAATGCACCGAATCAGCGCATCTTTCAGACTGTGGGAGGAAACCAGAGCACCCGGAGGAAACCCACGCAGACATAAGAACATAAGAAATAGGAGCAGGAGTAGGCCATCTAGCCCCTCGAGCCTGCCCCGCCATTCAATAAGATCATGGCTGATCTGATAGTGGTTTACTTCCACTTACCCGCCCGCTCCCCATAACCCTTAATTCCCCTATTGATCAGAATTCTATCTACCCGCAATTTAAACATATTTTACGAGGTAGCCTCCACTGCTTCAATGGGCAGAGAATTCCAGAGATTCACTACCCTCTGAGAGAAGAAGTTCCCCCTCAACTCTGTTCTAAGCTGACTCCCCCGTATTTTGAGGCTGTGTCCTCCAGTTCTTGTTTCCTTTCTAAGTGGAAAGAATCTCTCTGCCTCTACCCTGTCTAGCCCCTTCATTATCTTATATGTCTCTATAAGATCTCCCCTCAGCCTTCTAAACTCCAACGAGTACAGGCCCAATCTACTCAATCTCTCCTCATAAGCTAACCCCCTCATCTCCGGTATCAACCTGGTGAACCTTCTCTGTACTCCCTCCAAGGCCAATATATCCTTCCACAAATAAGGGGACCAAAATTGTACACAGTACTCTAGTTGCGGCCTCACCAGTACCTTGTACAGTTGCAGCAAGACCTCCCTGCTTTTATACTCCATCCCCTTCGTGATAAAGGCCAACATTCCAGTTGCCTTCTGGATCACCTGCTGCACCTGCAGACTGAGCTTTTGCAATTCATGCACAAGGACCCCCAGGTCCCTCTGCACAGTAGAATGTTGTAATTTTTCACCATTTAAATAATAGTCCATTTTACTATTATTCCTTCCAAAGTGGATAACCTCACACTTGTCAACGTTATACTCCATCTGCCAGATCCTCGCCCACTCACTTAGCCTATCCAAATCTCTCTGCAGACTTTCCAGATCCTCCACGTAATTCGCTTTCCCACTCATCTTTGTGTCATCCGCACACTTTGTTACCCTACACTCGGTCCCCTCCTCCAGATCGTCTATGTAAATGGTAAACAGTTGAGGCCCCAGCACCGATTCCTGCGGCACGCCACTAGTCACCAACTGCCAACCAGAAAAGCACCCATTTATTCCAACTCTCTGCTTCCTGTTAAATAGCCAATCCTCAATCCACGCTAACACTTTACCCCCAACTCCGTGTATCCTAATCTTCTGCAGCAACCTTTTGTGAGGCACCTTATCGAACGCCTTCTGGAAATCCAACAACACCACATCCACCGGTTCCCCTCTGTCAACTGCACTCATTACATCTTCATAAAAATCCAGTAAATTCGTCAAACAAAACTTTCCCTTCATGAATCCATGCTGCGTCTGCTTGATCGAACCATTTTTTTCCAGGTGTCCTGCTATTTCTTCTTTAATGATGGATTCTAGCAATTTCCCAACTACGGACGTTAAGCTAACCGGCCTGTAGTTACCCGCCTTTTGTCTACCTCCTTTTTTAAACAGTGGCGTCTCATTAGCTGTTTTCCAATCAGCCGGCACTTCCCCAGAGTCCAGCGAATTTTGATAAATTACAACCAACGTATCTGCTATTACTTCTGCCATTTCTTTCAGTACCCTGGGATGCATTCCATCCGGGCCCAGGGACTTGTCTACCTTTAGTCCCATTAGCCTACCAAGCACTACCTCTTTAGTAATAGTAATCATTTTAAGGACCTCACCCCCTACAGTCCCACGACCATCAATTTTCGGTAAGCTATTTGTGTCCTCTACCGTGAAGACCGACACAAAAAACTTGTTTAAGGCCTCGGCCATTTCCTCGTTTCCCATTATTAAATCCCCCTTCTCGTCTTCTAAGGGTCCAACATTCACTTTAGCTACTCTTTTCCTTTTTATAATTTGTAAAAACGTTTACTATCAGTTTTTATATTTTGTGCTAGTTTAGTTTCATAATCTATCTTTCCTTTCTTTATCGCTTTCTTAGTAGTTCTTTGTTGTTTTTTAAAGCTTTCCCAATCCTCTAATTCCCCACTAGTTTTGGCCACTCTGTACGCATCGGTTTTTAATTTAATACTCTCCTTTATTTCCTTAGTTATCCATGGCTGGTTATCCCTTTTCTTACATTCCTTTTTTATCACAGGAATATATTTTTGCTGAGTACTGAGAAAAATCTCCTTAAAAATCCACCACTGTTGCTCAGCTGTCCTACCAACTAGTCTGAGCTCCCAGTCTACATTAGCCAATTCCGCCCTCATCCTATTGTACTCCCCTCTGTTCAAGCAGAGGACACTGGTTTGGGACCCGACTTTCTCTCCCTCCATTTGTATTAGAAATTCAACCATATTGTGATCACTCATTCCAAGAGGATCCCTCACAAGAAGATCATTAATTTTACCTGTCTCATTACACAGGACCAGATCCAAGATAGCTTGCTCCCTCGTAGGTTCTGTAACATACTGTTCGAGGAAACTATCCCGACAGTATTCTAAGAACTCTTCCTCAAGTCCACCGCGTCCGACTTGAGTCAACCAATCAATATGCAGGTTAAAATCCCCCATGATTATTGCTGTTCCGTTTTTGCACGCATCCATTATTAGCTTGTTTATAGCCCGACCCACCTCAGAGTTATTATTTGGGGGCCTATAGACCACGCCCACCAGTGACTTTCTCCCCTTACTATTCCTTGTCTCCACCCACAACGACTCCACATTCTGCTCCTTAGAGCCTATATCGTCTCTCACTACCGCCCTGATGTTATCTTTAATTAACAGAGCTACCCCACCTTCTTTTCCTTCCTGTCTATCCTTCCGAAATGTCTGATACCCCTGGATATTCAGTTCCCAGTCCTGGTCACCCTGCAACCATGTTTCTGTAATGGCCACTAGATCATACCCATTTGTACTGATTTGTGCCATCAACTCATTCACTTTGTTTCGAATGCTACGTGCATTCAGGTAAAGTGTCTTTATGCTAGCCTTTATATGGACCCGATTTGTTAGTGCATTCTTTTGATTGCACGCTCTGTCCCTACCTGTCGCAAACTGGTTATCCTTCCCCAGACCATCTCCTTGCACTGCGTTGACCACCTCCCTGCTTGTGTTTGTCACCTTTTTTACTCTGCCTGAGCCCTTGACTCCTTTAACTAGATGAATGTCCTCATCATTAACCCTCACTCGTACCCTCTCCTTTACCTTTGATTTTGTAATTCCCCATGCCCCTGAACTCTCCCCCCCACTATTTAGTTTAAAGCCCTATTTACAGCCCTGGTTATACGATTCGCCAGGACTCTGGTCCCAGCACGATTCAGACGAAGACCATCCATCTGAACAGGTCCCATCTTCCCCAATACTGGTGCCAATGTCCCATGAATTCAAACACATTCCTCCCACACCAATCTTTCAGCCACGCATTTACCTCCTTAATCTTATTGACCCTGGGGAGAACATGCAAATTCCACACAGTGACCCAAGCCAGGAATCGAACCTCGGACCCTGGAGCTGTGAGGCAGCAGTGCGAGCCACTGTGTCACCAGGCCAAATCATATGATTAACAGGAATGTAGAAGGCAAATTAATGGACTCTCTTATCTTTGTTAATCCAATTCCCATGTCTCTAATAATTGATAGCCAATCCACAACAATAAAGCTGAAGTTTAAATGTTCTTTTAATGTATGAGAGCTTAACCAGTAAAACATTAACACTATTCAGCAAAATGCCAATTCCATTACAAGCTATTTTTGGAGAGAAAGTATTGCAAAATCATCTCTGCAACGTAACGAACAACAGAAAATCTATCACTGAGTCAAGTACAAGGTTCACTGGCTTTTCCACCCCCAAAATAATCTGCCAACTATGGATGTTTCCTTGGAGAACAAGATTTCATCACATGACATCCACACACCTGCCATTGGTCACCTGACTCACCCACCCTCAGTGCCCCGCCTCCCTGCACTGATTGCAGCCTGAACAAACTCTATCACCTGATCGGATCATTCCTAAATGTCAATCAAACAAGCCTTCCTCCAATATTTTTAACTCCGTGATCAACAAAAGTGTTCCAATGGAATGAAATTTACACTTTTTGCCCCCGAAACCCCTTACGATATCTCACCCTGGGATGTGCTCACACTTTCCTGGAGTTTAATCTTTAATTCCTGAAGACACCAAGGCAATCCCGGAAGGATGGGAACTCCACAGCCACTGCTCACTCTGTGCTTTATTACTCTACTGGGTAAAGCTAACGTTAGCCTGCGGAGAATATGGTACAAAGCTGTAACTTGGGAATGTAAAGCAAGGCAGTGACACATTGAATTTCTTCACTAGCCCACGGCCAACACTCAATGATTCCATTCACACCACACAACTGGTGGGTTATGTATTTTATAGACAGAAGAACTGCTGCCTGGATTCAGGTTTCACATTACAAGCTGCAAACAACAATAAAAATCCTGACTGTGGGTCAAACTTTGTGATGCAAATAGTTTGTTCTGATTTGCATTTGGAAATTTCTCCACTGTCGCTGCCAGTGTCCAGGCAGGAGTCCTGGCGAGGAGTTGCCAACTCGGCTCAGATGTATTCCTGGAATTTTTCCCACATGACCCTCCCCACACCCCACCATTGGTCGTCACATGCCCATTCTCATAGTGATGGCCAATCGGAAAGCAAATAAAACTCGTTCCTCAATTGAGGCTTCATGACAGTCAGTCAAACACAGAGGCAGCACAGTGGTTCGCACTGCTGCCTCACAGTGCCAGGGACCCGGGGCAGCACGGTGACACAGTGGTTCGCACTGCTGCCTCACAGCGCCAGGGACCCGGGGCAGCACGGTGACACAGCAGTTAGCACTGCTGCCTCACAGCACCAGGGACCCGGGGCAGCACGGTGACACAGTGGTTCGCACTGCTGCCTCACAGTGCCAGGGACCCGGGGCAGCACGGTGACACAGTGGGTTCGCACTGCTGCCTCACAGTGCCAGGGACCCGGGGCAGCACGGTGGCACAGTGGTTAGCACTGCTGCCTCACAGCACCAGGGACCCGGGGCAGCACGGTGACACAGTGGTTAGCACTGCTGCCTCACAGCACCAGGGACCCGGGGCAGCACGGTGGCACAGTGGTTCGCACTGCTGCCTCACAGCACCAGGGACCCGGGGCAGCACGGTGGCACAGTGGTTCGCACTGCTGCCTCACAGCGCCAGGGACCCGGGGCAGCACGGTGGCACAATGGTTAGCACTGCTGCCTCACAGCACCAGGGACCCGGGGCAGCACGGTGACACAGCGGTTAGCACTGCTGCCTCACAGCACCAGGGACCCGGGGTGGCACGGTGGCACAGTGGTTAGCACTGCTGCCTCACAGCGCCAGGGACCCGGGGCAGCACGGTGACACAGCGGTTAGCACTGCTGCCTCACAGCACCAGGGACCCGGGGCAGCACGGTGACACAGCGGTTAGCACTGCTGCCTCACAGCACCAGGGACCCGGGGCAGCACGGTGACACAGCGGTTAGCACTGCTGCCTCACAGCACCAGGGACCCGGGGTGGCACGGTGGCACAGTGGTTAGCACTGCTGCCTCACAGTGCCAGGGACCCGGGGCAGCACGGTGACACAGCGGTTAGCACTGCTGCCTCACAGCACCAGGGACCCGGGGCAGCACGGTGACACAGCGGTTAGCACTGCTGCCTCACAGCACCAGGGACCCGGGGCAGCACGGTGACACAGTGGGTTAGCACTGCTGCCTCACAGTGCCAGGGACCCGGGGCAGCACGGTGGCACAGTGGTTCGCACTGCTGCCTCACAGCGCCAGGGACCCGGGGCAGCACGGTGACACAGCAGTTAGCACTGCTGCCTCACAGCACCAGGGGCCCGGGGCAGCACGGTGACACAGCGGTTAGCACTGCTGCCTCACAGCACCAGGGACCCGGGGTGGCACGGTGGCACAGTGGTTAGCACTGCTGCCTCACAGCGCCAGGGACCCGGGGCAGCACGGTGACACAGCGGTTAGCACTGCTGCCTCACAGCACCAGGGACCCGGGGCAGCACGGTGACACAGTGGTTCGCACTGCTGCCTCATAGTGCCAGGGACCCGGGGCAGCACGGTGACACAGTGGTAAGCACTGCTGCCTCACAGCACCAGGGACCTGGGTTTGATTCCCGGCTTGGGTCAGTGTGTGGAATTTGTGTGTTTTCCCTGTGTCTGCGTGGGTTTCCTCTGGTTTCCTCCCACAGTCCAAAAGACATGCTGGTTAGGTGCACTGAAAAAACAGGTGCCGAAGTGTGGCGGCTAGGGGAATTTCACAGTAACTTCATTGCAGTGTTAATGTAAGCCTTACTTGTGACTAATAAATAAACTTTAAAACAGCTTTATTTTCCCATCAAAAAACTGTTCAAACTTTTAACAAGATACACCATTTTGTTTAAACGCCCCTGTGGATGTTTCTCCCTGGGTGTTGATCAATGTTCTGGAGTTTAATCTTTAATTTCTGGAGGGTTGGGAACTAAAGGTGGCACAGTAGTTAGCACTGCTGCCTCACAGTGCCAGGGTCCCGGGTTCGATTCCCGGCTTGGGTCATTGTCTGTGTGGAGTTTGCACATTTTCCCTGTGTCTGCACGGATTTCCTCCGGGTGCTCCGGTTTCCTCCCACACTCCAAAGATGTGCAGGTTAGGTGGATTGGCCATGCTAAATTGCCCCTTACTGTCCCGGGATGCGCAGGTTAGAGGGATTAGCGGGGTAAATATGTGGGGTTATGGGGATAGGGCCTGGGTGGGATTGTAGTCGGTGCAAACTCCTTACGGTGCTACATTTGTACGGAGCTCTGGTTAGACTTTATTTAGAATAACTACATTTAGTTCTGAGCAGAAGAACATAAGAACTAGGAGCAGGAGTAGGCCATCTGGCCCCTCGAGCCTGCTCCGCCATTCAATAAGATCATGGCTGATCTTTTCGTGGACTCAGCTCCACTTAGCCACCCGCTCACCATAAGCCTTAATTCCTTTACTGTTCAAAAATTTATCTATCCTTGCCTTAAAAACACTCAATGACGTAGCCTCAACTGGGCAGGGAATTCCACAGATCATCAAAGCTCAAGAAAGACAGACTGGACTTGAAAAGGATGCAGCATCAATTCACCAGGATAATATCCGGTTAAGAGGCTTAAATTTTGAGGCCAGGTCACACCGACAAGGTTGTATTCCCTCTGAGTACAGACAATTAAATGAATATTCACTCTGGTGTGTTTAAGATGATTAGAGAGAGAGGGAGAGAGACAGAGAATGTGAGTGTGAGAGAGAAAGAAAGAGAGAGACAGAAAGAGCGGGGGGGAGAGAGAGAGAGAGCACGAGACAGAGAGAGTGAGACAGAGAGAGGGGAGAGAGAACGCGAGACAAAGAGAGTGAGACAGGGAGAGCGAGAGAGTGAGACAGAGAAAGAGAGAGAGACAGGGAGAGAGAGGGAGAAGAGAGAGAGAAACCGGTGGGAAGTCCAGAACAACGCGGCACATCTTTAAGATCAAAGTTTGGCTGTTCAGGGTGATGTCAGGAAGGGTCCTGGAAATTTGGAATTCCCTCCTCAGGAAGCTGTGGCTTACAGAACTTAAATCTGAAATAAAATAAAAAGTGCTGAAAATTCTCAGCAGGTGAATAGACTTTGACTTGGTGAAGTGGTGTTAGTGTTACGGAACAACGGCAGGTTTATGGAACTGAAATGCCACAAGATCTGCTAGAATGGTGAAAAGGGCCGAATGGCCTCCTCCTGCTCCTATGTTTCATGCATGTTCACTCCCCGTGAAGACAGTTCACCATCCTGCTCAAAACACTCGACACAGTAAATCTGTGGGAGGTGAATAGAAAGGCAGGTCGACACTCTGGAGAAATTCCTTTCCAACTCCCTCGGGCAACCATATAAAGTCCAGGAGATCAGTTAACCAATGACCTGTCATCAAATTTACTGAACTAAACCCCCACGGCTTCTCTCAACATTCTTACAAACAACAAACCAAAAAAGAAACACATTGCTGGTTTGTGGCTGCAGTCAAAGAACATAAGCTGGAAGCGGAACCACATTTTTCCAGAAAGGATAATCTACACCACCACTACATCACTCCCTGATCAGGACAGGCACTTCAATCTACACTCACAGAGCCCAGGACATGCAAGCTGTGTTGGTATTGGTGGGGATTAGCAATAGGTTTTAGCTTTAAGGTCAATTTATATTCTTTATTTGTGGGTTAAAAAGGTGAAACTTGTATCCGGATTCACTTCAGAATGGAAACAGCAGCTCTGAAGCTGTTTGTGTAACGTACATTTTAAATGAGGTTCTACAACCCTGGAGTAGTTTAAAGAATTTAAAACAACCAAGGAGAAAGAAGCAGTACGTTGGCACATGGGTAACACTGCTGTCTCACAGCACCAGGGACCCGGGTTCAATTCCCGGCTTGGGTCACTGTCTGTGTGGAGTTTGCACATTCTCCCCGTGTCTACGTGGGTTTCCTCCGGGTGCTCCGGTTTCTTCCCACACTCCAAAGATGTGCAGGTTAGGTTGATTGGCTATGGTAAATTACCCATTAGTGTCAAGGGGATTAGCGGGGTAAATATGTGGGGCTACGGGGATAGGGCCTGGATGGGATTGTTGTCATTGCAGGCTTGATGGGCCCAATGGTGTCTTTCTGCACTGTAGAGAATCTACGATTCTATGAGAGAAAACACTGTGCTGTTGCCTAGTGACAGGGTTCTAAGGGACAGAGACACAACTGCAGTTTTTTAGTTCAGTTGGTTAAATGTGCTCTAAGGTGAAGGAAGCAGTTCAAATCGGCACCTCGCGCAGTGGTTCGCACTGCTGCCTCACAGCGCCAGGGACCCAGTTTCAATTCCCAGTTTGAGTCACTGTCTGTGTGGAGTTTGCACGTTCTGTGTGGGTTTCTTCCCACAGTCCAACTGACGTGCTGGTTAGGTGCATTGGCCATGCTAAATTCTCCCTCACTGTACCCGAACAGGTGCTCGAGTGTAGCGACTTACCCACACTCCAAAGATGTGTGGGTTAGGTGGACTGGCCATGATAAATTGCCCCTTAGTGTCAGGGAGACTAGCTGGGTAAATATGAGGAGTTACGGGGATAGGGCCTGGGTGGGATTGTGGTCGGTGCTGACTTGATGGGCCAAATGGCCTCCTTCTGCACTGCAGGGATTCTATGATTCTATTCTATGACTAGGGGATTTTCACAGTAACTTCATTGCAGTGTTAATGTAAGCCCACTTGTGACACAAATAGATAAACTTAAAAATCTCGCTAGCTGGTCAAACTAGCAGATTGCTGAGGTAACCAAGTCTAAGAGTCTTAAATGGGGTGGCACAGTGGTTAGCACTGCTGCCTCACAGCGCCAGGAATTCAATTCTAGCTTCAGGTGACTGTGTGTGGAGTTTGCACATTCTCCCCGTGTCTGCGTGGGTTTCCTCCGGGTGCTCTGGTTTCCTCCCACACTCCAAAGATGTGTGGGTTAGGGAGAATTGGCCATGCTAAATTGCCCCTTAGTGTCCAAAGATGTGTAGGGTTTTTTTCTTTCTTCTTTCGTGGGATGTGGGCATCGCCGGTAGGGCCAGCATTTGTTGCCCATCACTAATTGCTCCTTGAACTGAATGGCTTGCTGGGCCATTTCAGAGGGCAGTTTAGAGTCAACCACATTGCTGTGGGTCTGGAGTCACATGTAGGCCAGACCAGGTAAGGACGGCAGATTTCCTTCCCTAAAGGGCATTAGTGAATCAGATGGGTTTTTACGACAATCGACAATGGTTTCATGGTCATCGTTAGACTTTTAACTCCAGATTTTCTTTACTGAATTCAAATTTCACCATCTGCCGTGGTGGGATTTGAATCTGGGTCCCGAGTCTCTGGATTACAAGTCCAGTGACAATACCACTACGCTACTGCCTCTCCTGTTCAGGGGTTGAGGGGGGTTAGTTAAGTTGTGGGAATAGGGCCTGGGCTCTATCGGAGAGTCGGTACAGACTTGTTGAGCTGAATGACCTGCTGCTGCACTGTAGGGATTCTATGGTTCTATGAGTTGCTCTAGCGTTAAAGTAGCAGTGAATATCGAGCGAGTTCTGGATCTCAAGGGAGATATCAAGTTGCACCAGGAAGAGGGAGCTGCAGGGAAATGGGAGGGGGCCCAAGAAGACCTTCATGTTAAGTTGAAGGAAATGGACAGGAAAAGGTCCTGGTGGTGTGAAGTAAAGAGTGAGAAGCAAAGGAAGCTGTTTGAAGTTTAAAGAGAGGAAGCTGTTGAAAGCAGACTTAGAGCAAGTGGGCTTATGAGAAACCAGAACATCAGAGTGGACAGCCAAAAGTTGATGACTCCTTACTATGGGCCTGGGGAGCAGTAGTGTTCTGTTAGTATGACTGAATATCGGAGAGAGTGTGTGCAAGGCAAAACTTGAATGCAGGTAGCGATTCAGGGGAGAGAAACATCGGAGGGAGAGATTGATAACCTGGGGTGGATTCTTGTTGAAGACATCCAAGTGAAAGTGTAGTTTGGGAGGACATTCCAAGGAGAGTTCTTCGAGGGTGGAGATTGGAAACCCAAGTTAAAAGACAGCGTTTCTCTGAGACCAATTGGCTCACGGAGTGACAAGCGTCTGGGAGAGGGTGGGGGTTGTAGTTGATGTTGTTTTGGGTGGCAACTGTCAATTGGTTTCAGAGTGTGGAGTGTCTGACCCCAGATCACCTGTCAGTTTACATGGACCGTATACTGGCATGAGTTACAATGGAATAGGTGGGGGCAATGGAATGGGCAATCAAAAGATACCCACACATTTTGAACTTGCATACGTACGTACAAATTAGGAGCAGGCTACTGGACCCATACTTTCAATAACGTCACGGCTGATTGGATTGTTACTTCAACTTCACATTCCCGCCAACCCCCAAAAATCTTTCACCTCCTTCCTCATCAAGAATCGATCTACCTCTGCCTTAAAAGAGAGTTCCAGAGATTCCCAACCCTCAGAAAAACAGTTTCCTCATCTCCTGTCTTAAATGAATGACCCCTTATTTTTAAAGAATGGCCTGATAAGAGGAAACATCCTCTCCACATCCACCCAGTCAAGACCCCTCAGGATCTTATAGCCAGAAAGTCCGTCCCTTCACGCCCCACCGCTGCTGCAAGTGCAGACAGGGAATTTGGCACTCAGCCAAATCTCCATTCACTGCTGCCAGACCAGAGACCCACTGGCCTAATGGCTGGAACATTCCAGCCTGTCTGTTTCAATCAAGTTGCTTCAAACTCTTCTAAATTCCAATGAATTAAAATTCATCAGGTCCAACGTGTTCTCATAAGACAAGCCTTCCATTTCTGGCAAATCTCTCTGAACTACTTCTAAGTTAAAACATTCTTCAAATACGGAGACCAGTACTGTAGACAGTGCTCCAGATGTGATCTCATCAGTGCCCTGTATAACTGAAGCAGAATCTCCCTACTTTTCCAATCAATTCCTCTCGCAATAAACAATAACATTCTATTCGCTTTCCTGATTACTTGCTGTACCTCTATACTCACCTTTTGTGATTCATGCATTAGGACTCCCAGATCCCTCTGCATCTCAGAGCTCTGCAATCTCTCACCATTGAGATAATAAGCTTCTTTATACTTCCTGCCAAAATGGACAAATTTACATTTTCCCACATGATACTCCATTTGCCAGAGTTTTGCCCACTCACTTACCCTAAAACTCCTTTGTAGCCTCTTTTCAGCCTCTTCAAGTCATTTATATAAATTATAAACAGTTGAGGTCCCAGCACTGATCCCTGTGGCACACCACTCGTCACACCCTGCCAACTAGAAAAAGACCCGTTTAGGCCAACTCTCAGCTCCCTGTTAGCTAACCCATCTTTATTCCATGCCAATATGTTACCCCTTACACTATAAGCTTTGAAGTTCTGCAATACCTTTGATGTGACATCTTATTAAATCAAATCCTTTCTGGAAATTTACCTTTCGAAAGGTTCCTGAATCTAGTCTCTGTTCACAGCCGCTCAGAGGAGGCGTGGACCAAAGACCCAATGGAGAAGCTGGTCCCACTCCACAAAATCTGCTGGGGTCTAGGAATTGCCGACCCGGCGCCCCCAAAAGGAATCAGCTGGGTCACGAGTGCAGGGTGCAAGCTTGCTCCTGACGCTCTTAACCCGTGTCAGCAGGAATTGAGAGCCCTGGGAATGGGGGCAGGAATCTCGGAATCAGATCCCACCAGCTATTTTTAAATGGCTCCAGAGGCATTCCGACTCTGCAAAAAATCTGGGCCCAACTTTCAAATTGGAATGGGATAGATACTTGAAAGGGAAAGGTTTGCAAGGTTCAGGGGTGTGGGACTAATTGGATGGATTCTACAATTGGCTACCTACAGAGTTCTGTAACTCCAGGACAAGGTGCCACCTACACAGGGAAATAACTTGGGCTTCGAGCTGGGAAGGATATCGATAAGGACAGTGTGGCTTACCATCATCACAGGACAAAGGAACAGAGTTGTATTCATTCTGCAATAACAGAAGGAATCAATTCAAGAAAATATCTCTCACCAGAAATCATAGAATCCCTATGAGGCCATGCAGCCCATCGAGTCTGCACCAACCACAATCCCACACAGGCCCTATCCCCATAACCCCCATGCATTTACCCTGGCTAGTCCCCCTGACACTAAGGGGCAATTTAGCATGGCCAATCCACCCTAACCCGCACATCTTTGGACTGTGGGAGGAAACCGGAGCACCCGGAGGAAACCCACGCAGACACGGGGAGAACGTGCAAACTCCACACAGACAGTGATCCAAGCCAGTAATCGAACCCGGGTCTCTGGCGCTGTGAGGCACCAGTGCTAACCACTGTGCCACCCCTTGATGAGTGAATGATGAGTGGAAGGACAATGCAAACAATACGCTTCTACTTTATGTCATGTCGGCTGATGGTGAGTGAAGTTCTGGAGGAATTCACCAATATCGGAACGAAGAACAAAGAACAGTACAGCACAGGAAACGGCCCTTCGGCCCTCCAAGCCTGTGCCGCTCCTTGGTCCAACTAGACCAATCGTTTGTATCCCTCCATTCCCAGGCTGCTCATGTGACTATCCAGGTAAGTCTTAAACGATGTCAGCGTGCCTGCCTCCACCACCCTACTTGGCAGCGCATTCCAGGCCCCCACCACCCTCTGTGTAAAAAAACATCCCTCTGATATCTGAGTTATACTTCGCCCCTCTCACCTTGAGCCCGTGACCCCTCGTGATCGTCACCTCCGACCTGGGAAAAAGCTTCCCACCGTTCACCCTATCTAGGGTGAACAAAGAACAAAGAACATTACAGCACAGGAACAGGCCCTTCGGCCCTTCAAGTCTGCACCGACCATGCTGCCCGACTGAACTAAAACCCCCTACCCTTCCGTAGGGGACCGTATCAGAGGTGTAGCCTTTGGAATTACGATGTTAAACTAAGATCCTGCCTACCGGAACCTGGGAGATTGATTCACCAGCGTATGACTGACATATCATCACTCCCTTCCCCTAAACAGTTTGCCCACAGGAATCGGCCCATTGTCCATTCACATTATCTCTGCTCGATAATTTACCTAAAGTCTGTTAGCTGTTCATCCTCGCAGAATAGCACCAGATCCTGTTCAATTCTAGCCACAGATCTGATTGGTTCTCCTGCATTAACGCCCAACCAATAAGATGATATGGGTACGGCAGAGGAAGCAAACAACTGGTAAACTAAAATACCTCGGAGAGAAAGGGGAAATCTGTGTTTTGTGATAGTTTCCAACAAGAAAAAATAAAGCACAGGACAGCGACAAGACGTTTTGTTCATTCTCAGGAACAGATAGGGCAGGTGCCATTTCATGGTACATTCTGTAACTGAAAGGCAGAACTTAAAGATTTGGACAAACTGTACAACCCTCTAAAAGGTCAAAGCAAAATCCACGTTTTTTTGGTCAAATCTGTACTTAGTAACTTTGCAAAATGCAGTCTAAACAACTTTGTGTTCATGACCTTTCCCCTCCCTATCTCGGTAATTTCCCCCAGCCCCACAACCCTCCACAATTCATATTTTGTGTGTTCTGACTTTTAATCATTTGACGATGGGTGGCAGTGCCTTTAGCTGCCTGAGTGTTAAGCTCTGTAGTTCCTCCTGAAAACACCGCCTCTTCCTCTTTGTGCGGATCAAAGTGAACTTTGTTTCACTCAGACTCTTGTGAAAAGATTTATTCATTGTCGTTGGGTAGTTGCAGAATGAGTATTGTTGATAAAAGCCATTTTGATGAAGCCTTTCACATTGCACTTGTCGGGTCAATCGCAAGGATTGCAGTGTCAGAGGGACCAATGACTTTTCAGCAATACACTTTGCCACAAGCAATTGCGAATGATTGTATGTTTGATGGCAAATTACTCTAAAGCTTCCCCTCCACGTGCTCATGAAGCAATCCCTTCTTCATTACATGATGGCCAAAGACACTCATTTGTCATTTTCCAAGGAAATCAAATCAAATGGAATTACTGAGCCCAATCCACAGGGTGGCTGGAAAATCCTGAAAAACCCCTTGTGTTGGAAAGAGAGATTTCAGGTCTTCCATTACTCTTGATGCAATTGCTGTGATAATGGTGAAACAGGAGCAACAAGCAGAATGTGATTGTTTGGGTGAGAGAGAATTCAGGCATTGCCACAGAGTTTGGAAATGATCCAAAGCTGCCAATGATAAGGTGTTGAGGAAATGTCAGTGCCCCACCCTACCCAGCCTGCGTGCCGAGGGTTACGTGGCATTTTGTTCACTGCCATTTTCTACTATTTATCATTTCACATTATGTTCCTCAGGCATGACATTACACAAGAGTTTCCAGCACAGAAACAGGCCACTCAGCCCAACTAGTCCATGCTGATGTTTAAGTTCCACATGACCATCCTCCCATCCCTGTTCACCATGCTTCATCGTCTTTATCATAGAATCCCAACAAGCAGAAGGAGGCCATTCGGCCCATTGACTCCACACCAACCACAATCCCACCCAGGCCCTATCCCCTTAGCCCCACCTATTTACCCTGCTATTCCCCCTGACACAAAGGGGCAATATAGCATGGCCAATCAACCTAACCTGCACATCTTTGGAGTGTTGGAAGAAACCGGAGCACCCGGAGGAAGCCCACGCGGACACAGGGAGAACGTGCAAACTCCACACAGACAGTGACCCAAGCCGGGAATCGAACCTGGGTCCCTGGCGCCACCCCGGTTGTACAAATTTGATTTGTATATCCTTAATAACCTGTTCTTTTCTCCCTCAAGTGTTTATCTAGCTTCCTCTTAAGTGTGAAACCTCCATTTGTCTGGATGCAGCTCCCCCAACACTCAAAAAGCTCAACTCCATCCAGGACAAAGCAGCTGCTTGATTGTCACCCCATCCACTAACATTGACTCTATCATTAACACACCGTAATAGTGACACCCACAAACAGCAATGACATAATGACCATTGTGTTCTCACTGGAGCGACGGAGTTTGAGGGGCGACCTGATAGAAGTCTACAAGCCTATGAGAGGCATGGACAGAGTGGATAGTCAGAAGCTTTTTCCCAGGGTGGAAGAGTCAATTACTAGGGGGTTTAAGGTACGAGGGGCAAGTTTTAAAGGAGATGTACGAGGCAGATTTTTTTACACAGAGTGTGGTGGGTGCCTGGAACTCGTTGCCGGGGGAGATAGTGGAAGCGGATACGGTAGTGACTTTTAAGGGGCGTCTTGACAAGTACATGAATGAGATGGGAATAGAGGGATATGGTCCCCGGAAGCGTAGGGGGTTTTAGTTCAGTCGGGCAGCATGGTCGGTGCAGGCTTGGAGGGCCGAAGGGCCTGTTCCTGTGCTGTAATTTTCTTTGTTCTTTGACCACAGAATCTGTTTTTACAGTGATGGTGATTGAGGGATAAATATTGTTCTGGACACCGGGGACAGTTTTCTTGCTATCTGCAACATGTTTGGACCTTTGCTGTCTGCCCAAAGGGACAGGCAGGACCTTGGCTGACCAACTCATTGGAAGGCAGCACCTCTCAGGTGTGGGTGTGTCGGTCTGGATTACGTGACCTCGTCGCTGGAGTGAGACTTGACCCTGTTAGTCAGAGGCGAGAATGCTGCTCACTGAGCCACAGCTGAAACCCTGTCTGGCCTACATAGAACATAGAACAGTACAGCACAGAACAGGCCCTTCGGCCCATGATGTTGTGCCGAGCTTTATCTGAAACCAAGATCAAGCTATCCCACTCCCTATCATCCTGGTGTGCTCCATGTGCCTATCCAATAACCGCTTAAATGTTCCTAAAGTGTCTGACTCCACTATCACTGCAGGCAGTCCATTCCACACCCCAACCACTCTCTGCGTAAAGAACCTACCTCCGACATCCTTCCTACATCTCCCACCATGAACCCTACAGTTATGCCCCCTTGTAATAGCTATATCCACCCGAGGAAATAGTCTTTGAACGTTCACTCTATCTATCCCCTTCATCATTTTATAAACCTCTATTAAGTCTCCCCTCAACCTCCTCCGCTCCAGAGAGAACAGCCCTAGCTCCCTCAACCTTTCCTCATAAGACCTACCCTCCAAACCAGGCAGCATCCTGATAAATCTCCTTTGCACTCTTTCCAGCGCTTCCACATCCTTCTTATAGTGAGGTGACCAGAACTGCACACAATATTCCAAATATGGTCTCACCAAGGTCCTGTACAGTTGCAGCATAACCCCACGGCTCTTAAACTCCAACCCCCTGTTAATAAAAGCTAACACACTATAGGCCTTCTTCACAGCTCTATCCACTTGAGTGACAACCTTCAGGGATCTGTGGATATGGACCCCAAGATCTCTCTGTTCCTCCAGTCTTCAGAACCCTACCTTTGACCCTGTAATCCACATTTAAATTAGTCCTACCAAAATGAATCACCTCACATTTATCAGGGTTAAACTCCATCTGCCATTTTTCAGCCCAGCTTTGCATCCTATCTATGTCTCTTTGCAGCCTACAACAGCCCTCCACCTCATCCACTACTCCACCAATCTTGGTGTCATCAGCAAATTTACTGATCCACCCTTCAGCCCCTCCTCTAAGTCATTTATAAAAATCACAAAGAGCAGAGGACCAAGCACTGATCCCTGTGGCACTCCGCTAGCAACCTGCCTCCAATCCGAAAATTTTACATCCACCACCACCCTCTGGGTAAATAGCCAGTTACCTGTCCAATCGGCCAACTTTCCTTCTATCCCACAACTCCTTACTTTCATCATAAGCCGACCATGGGGGACCTTATCAAACGCCTTACTAAAATCCATGTATATGACATCAACTGCCCTACCTTCATCAACATACTTAGTTACCCCCTCAAAAAATTCAATCAAATTTGTGAGGCACGACTTGCCCTTCACGAATCCGTGCTGACTATCCCGGATTAATCTGCATCTTTCTAAATGGTCGTAAACTCCATCCCTAAGGACCTTTTCCATCAACTTACCAACCACCGAAGTAAGACTAACCGGTCTATAATTACCAGGGTCATTTCTATTCCCTTTCTTAAACAGAGGAACAACATTCGCCATTCTCCAGTCCTCTGGTACCATCCCCGTGGACAGTGAGGACGCAAAGATCAAAGCCAAAGGCTCTGCAATCTCATCCCTTGCCTCCCAAAGAATCCTAGGATATATTTCATCAGGCCCAGGGAACTTATTGACCTTCAGTTTATTCACAACTGCTCGTACATCCTCCCTCCAAACATCTACTTCCTCCAGCCTATTAGCCTGTAACACCTTCTCTTCCTCAAAAACATGGCCCCTCTCCTTGGTGAACATGTGAAAAATGGAAACATTACCTGTGCTTGCATGTGAAAAATGGAGACAAGCTGACACCCACAACCAGGCAATGTATTCAGGAGGCAGGAGAACATTTTTATTCACAAACAGGATCGCTGCAAACTCACTGAGCAATTGATTTGATTTATGATTGTCACATATACTCAGATACAGTGAAAAGTATTGTTTCTTGTGTGCTATACAGACAAAGCATACCGTTCATAGAGAAGGAAAAGAGGGTGCAGAATGTAGTGTACAATCATAGCTAGGATATAGAGAAAGTTCAACTTAATGCGAGGTAGGTCCATTCAAAAGTCTGATGGCAGCAGGGAAGAAGCTGTTCTCGAGTCGGTTGGTATGTGAGCTCAGACTTTTGTATCTTTTCCCCGATTGAAGGTGGAAGAGAGAATGTCCGGGGTATGTGGGTCCATGAATATGCTGGCTGCTTCACCGAGGCAGCGGAAAGTGTCGATGATCTAATTGTCAAGGACAACATGGAGAGCTGAGAAGGCAGCTAGCAAAGGTAGCCCATTGGTACAATGCTTACAGGAGGTTGACTGTGTGAAGGAAATATAATTCAAGCAGATTATAATGGTATGTCCAGTCAGTTCACAGAAAACAAACAGTCTGGCAAACTTTGTTTTTTCCACATTAAACTCAAGAGTAAACAAAATGCTGGTTGAGAAATATTCCATAAAGAGTGACGAGTATTTTAAACGTCAATAAGGGCAATTGTGAGGACATTAAACAGAGCTAGCTAAAGTGAACTTACAAATATGCTTAAAGGATAGATCAATAGATATTGAGTGGCAGACATTTAAAGGGATGTTTCAGAATACACGGAACAGACGCATTCCAATGAGAAAGATTCCAGTGGGAGCACTTGTCATCTGTGGTTAACTAAAAATGTTAAAGACAGTAATAGTCTTAAAGAAAAAGCACATATCTGCGCAAAGACAAGTGGAAGGTCAGAGTAATATACAGGTGGACAGTCAGAGTTTCCAAAGATAATTAAATAAGAAAAGGGTTAACAAAGTGAGCATTGATCTGACAAAGTGCATCCGGTGAACTGACAATGGAAAGCAGGGCTGTGGCAGATGAATTAAACAGATATTTTGTATCTGTGGATTTAAACTAATGTGGCAGGGGATGTGGCAGGAAGTCAGAGGGAAGTAAAATGGGGACAGAAACAAAAGGCAGTAAGGGGAAAAATGAAACGCAGAGAAACCAAAGACAAAAATCAAAAAGGTACAGAGTACAGAGGCTGTGGAGAACTCAGTGAATGGGTCCAGGAAGGCGAAGAGAAATAAAACTCAGGGAGAGTGTACAAAATATTACAGCATAGATGGTCTGAGAAAACAGAGCAGAGAGCAAAAGGAAGTCTAGATTAAACTGCATTTATTTCAATGCAAGAGGCCTGACGGGCAAGGCAGATGAACTCAGGGCATGAATGGGTACGTGGGACTGGGACATTATAGCAATTACTGAAACATGGCTAAGGGAAGGAGAGGACTGGCAGCTCAATGTTCCAGGGTACAGATGCTATCAGAAAGCTAGAACAGGAGGTAAGAGAGGAGGGGGAGATGCGTTTTTGATTAGGGAAAATATCACGGCCGTACTGAGTGGGGATATATCCGAGGGTTCGGCCACTGAGTCTATATGGGTAGAACTGAGAAATAAGAAGGGGGAGATCACTTTGATAGGGTTGTACTATAGGCCCCCAAATAGTCAGCAGGAAATTGAGGAGCAAATATGTAAGGAGATTACAGATAGCTCCAAGAAAAATAGGGTGGTAATAGTAGGGGACTTTAACTTTCCCAACATTGACTGGGACAGCCATTGTATTAGGGGCTTGGATGGAGAGAAATTTGCGAGTGTAGTCAGGAGGAATTTCTCATTCAGTATGTGGATGGCCCGACTAGAGGGGGGCAAAACTTGACCTCCTCTTGGGAAATAAGGAAGGGCAGGTGACAGAAGCGTTAATGAGGGATCACTTTGGAACCAGTGACCATAATTCCATTAGTTTCAAGATGGCCCAAAAGTTAAAATTCTAAATTGGGGTAAGGCCAATTTTGATGGTATTAGACGGAAACTTTGTTAATGATGTTAATTGGGGGAGTCTGTTGGCAGGCAAAGGGATGTCTGGTAAGTGGGAGGCTTTCAAAAGTGTGTTAACCAGGGTTCAGGATAAGCATATTCCTTTTAGAGTGAAGGGCAATACTGGTAGAAATGTGGAACCCTGGATGACTTGGGATATTGAGGAGGAGGAACATATGACATGCATAGGCAGCTGGGATCAAGTGGATCCCTTGAAGAGTATAGAGGGTGTCAGAGTAGAGCTAAGAGAGAAATCAAGAGGGCAAAAAGGGGACATGAGATTGCTTTGGCAGATAAGGCAAAGGAGAATCCAAAGAGATTCTACAAATGCATAAAGGGCAAAAGAGTAACAAGGGAGAGAGTAGGGCCTCTTTAGGATCAACAAGGTCATCTATGTGCAGAACCACAAGAGATGGGTGAGATCCTAACTGAATATTTTGCATTGGTATTTACTGTAGAGAAAGGCATGGATGTTAAGGAACTTGGGGAAATAAATAGTTATGTCTTGAGGAGTGTACATATTACAGAGAAGGAGGTGCTGGAAGTCTTAAAGCGCATCAAGGTAGATAAATCCCCAGGACATGATGAAATGTATTCCAGGATGTTGTGGGAGGCTAGGGAGGAAATTGCAGGTCCCCTAGCAGAGATATTTGAATCATTGATAGTCACAGGTGAGGTGCCTGAAGACTGGAGGGTGGCAAATGTTGTGCCTTTGTTTAAAAAGGGCTGCAGGGAAAAGCTGGGAACTACAGGCCAGTGAGCCTCACATCTGTGGTGGGTAAGTTATTAGAAGTCATTCTGAAGAGACAGGATCTACAGGCATTTAGAGACACAAGGACTGATTAGGGACAGTCAGCACGGCTTTGTGAGTGGAAAATAATGTCTCTCAAATTTGATCAAGTTTTTGAAGGGGTAACCAAGAAGGTAGATGAGGGCAGTGCAGCCGACATTGTCTACATGGACTTTAGCAAGGCCTTTGACAAGGTACCGCACAATAGGTTGTTGCATAAGGTTAAATCTCACAGAATCCAGGAAGAGATAGCTAAATGGATACAAAATTGCAGAGGGTTGTTTTTCAAACTGGAGGCCTGTGCCCAGCGGTGTGCCTCAGGGATCAGTGCTGGGTCCACTGTTATTTGTCATTTATATTAATGATTTGGATGAGAATTTAGTAGGCATGATTAGTAAGTTTGCAGATGACACCAAGATTGGTGGCATAGTGGACAGTGAAGAAGGTTATCTAGGATTGCAACGGGATCTTGATCAATTGGGCCAGTGGGCTAATGAATGGCAGATGGAGTTTAATTTAGATAAATGGAAGGTGATGCATTTTAGTAGATCGAATCGGGGCAGGATCTACTCAGTTAATGTTTGGGCATTGGGGAGAGTTACAGAACAAATAGATCTAAGGGTACAGGTTCATTGCTCCTTGAAAGTGGAGTCACAGGTGGACAGAGTGGTGAAGAAGGCATTCATTCGGCATGCTTGGTTTCGTTGGTCAGAACATTGAATACAGGAGTTGGGACGTTTTGGTGAAGTTGTACAATTCAAATTTAGCCATCTGCCATGGTGAAATTTGAACCTGGGTCTCCAGGTTACTAGTCCGGTGACAATACCACCGTGCCACTGTTTCACCAGGTGGCGAGACCACATCTGGAATATTGTGTGCAATACGGGTCTTCTTATTTAAGGAAAGATACAAATTTATTAGAAGAAGTTCAGAGAAGGTTAATGCCAGGAGTTGTCTTACAAGGAAAGGTTGGAGAGGTTAGGTTTGTATCTACTAGAGTTTAGATGAGTAAGAGTTGAATTGAACTAAATATTTAAGTTTCTGAGGGTGGATGTGGAGAGGATGTTTCCGCTTGTCAGAGAATCTAGAACTAGGGATCACTTTTTAAAAATAACGGGTCGCTCATTTAAGACAGAGGTTAGATGTATATTTTTCTCTCAGAGGCTTGAGAATTTCTGGAACACTCTTCTTCAAAAGGTATTGGAATCAGAGCCTTTGAATGGTTTTAAGGCAGAGTTAGATAGATTCTTGATTAATGGGGGGGGGGGTGGTTAAAGGTAAATTAGGGATGGGAAGTAATGTGGGGTTGAGATTACAATCAGATTAGCCATGATCTTATTGAATGGTGGAACAGGCTGATGTTTTAAGGAGCATTTTAAGAGGAAGAGAGAGTCAGAAGGATTTAAGGAGAAAATTCCAGAGCTGAAGATCTCAAGCTATTGCCACACCAATGGGTTCTGGAGTAAGTCAGGGCACAGGGCAATGAGCTGAAGTTTATAGAGGGTGGGGTGGGCAACAGGACAGTGTTGGAAAAATATAAAGGTTACTGCCAGATTTTGTTTTTCATCTGAATTGCTGGGTTTGCAATGCCCTGCTGATCAGGTCAGGTTAAATGTGATCCTGTGACAAAGCTGCACCTGTTGGCACAAGCTCCGATTGCTGCTCACCTGTGCCAGTTTTCTGTCGCCATTTCTCTGCAGTGTGGTTGAAGGTTTTTTTTTTCTGAGTTTGCGAATACCATTCCTGAGCTTCAGAGCAGCTTGTTCAAAACCTTGATCGGGATATTTCTGCTTTAGTCACTGAACTCAATTCGGAGATTTGAATCAGTGTGTTCAGTGTTAGATGCAATTTATTTCTCTGCTGGGTGTGTTTTCACGCCACCTCGCGCCTTTCAGAGGAGCAGTAAACACTCTTGTACAAACTCAAATCATCAGTTTGGGCCCTGAGCCCCCCAGCACTCCCCAATAGCCACCCTACCTCACAACTGCAGTGGGAACACAGGGGAGGCGATGGCCTAGTGGTATTAACACGAGACTATTAATCCAGAAACTCAGCTAATGTTCTGGGAACCCGAGTTCAAATCCTGCCACGGCAGATGGTGGAATTTGAATTCAATAAAAATATCTGGAATTAAGAATCTACTGATGACCATGAAACCTCGATTGTCGGCCACCATGTAAACAGAATCTGCACGATCACAGCAAACCTGTGTTCAATGGCCTTGGGCAATATAGTCCTGATAGTTGCTGTATATATAACATACAGCAATATCAATATGTCATTTGAAATTACACTTCCTGTGAAGGGTCACACATAGTTTCTGCAACTCTCTCTACTTCACTATCTGAGCAGCACAGCATCTGCCCTAACGAGCCTTCTAAATTTTTGTATACACATTTCCCCAAAACCAAAATCAAATTCCACTGGTCCCCACAAGAGATGATGTGGAGATGCCGGCGTTGGACTGGCTGAGCAGAAACTGATAGCCAAGTTCCGCACACATGAGGACGGCCTAAACCGGGATATTGGGTTCATGTCACACTATTTGTAACCCCCACAGTTGCCTGGACCTGCAGAGTTTCACTGGCTGTCTTGTCTGGAGACAATACACATCTTTTTAGCCGGTCTTGATGCTCTCTCCACTCACGTTGTTTTGTTTCTTAAAGACTTGATTAGTTGTAAGTATTCGCATTCCAACCATTATTCATGCAAATTGAGTCTGTGTCTTTATATGCTCTGTTTGTGAACAGAATTCCCACTCACCTGAAGAAGAGGTTTGGAGCTCCGAAAGCTTGTGTGGCTTTTGCTACCAAATAAACCTGTTGGACTTTAACCTGGTGTTGTTAAACTTCTTACTGTGTTTACCCCACAAGAGAAACAAGCAAGATCCAAGCTGGCAAGATAATTTGATTTGATTTATTGTTACATGTATTAGTATACAGTGAAAAGTATTGTTTCTTGCGTGCTATACAGACAAAGCATACCGTTCATAGAGAAGGAAAGGAGAGAGTGCAGAATGTAGTGTTACAGTCATAGCTAGGGTGTAGAGAAAGATCAACTTAGTGCGAGATAGGCCCATTCAAAAATCTGATGGCAGCAGGGAAGAAGCTGTTCTTGGCCTTCACCCCATCTCAGGCTTGATCTGACACTTGACCTTAGCCAAAAGGCTGAGAAGTGATTTGGTTTCTGGATCAAGCAAGGAATGGAGTTGGGTTTGCCCGGTCTACTCTGAGCACTGGCTTTGGACTTTCATGAATGGAGTAAATCAGCCATTGAGGGAGGATCATCAACTCGGTGAAAGACGCTCTTTGGTCTGCCCATAACTTGTTGGTCTTCCAGTGCAAAGAACTGTCCTCCACTGAGTGTTGCAGACTGGCACATTCCGAGTTCCAGGACTCGGTGCTGAGGGATGCAGTAACCTTTGGGGAAGCCACCACAGCGACGCAATGGGGAAGGTCACTGTCCAAGACCTTTCAGCCGAGGGGAGGGAAACTGTACCGGGTCTCCCCAGAAAGTATGACTCACATTGAATGTAATTGAATATTATGTGTATCCCAATTGCATTGAAGCACCTCAGAGTGCAATTTGATCTATGTAGACAATTTAAATATCTTTATAACATTTGTAATGACTATTTTGAAATGTCTGTAATGTTTCTTTGTTTTGAAGCTTCTCAGACTGCAACATGATGTATGTAGAAAACCGGTATTCATTACAATGTGTGCAATGGCCACTTTGAAATGTTTATGTTCTTTCAGATATTTTGCCAGTAAATTATATTTTTGCAAATATATTCTTCAAAATTCCAGCAAACATAGGCTGAGAAATCTCCTCCTAAAGGACAATCCCTTAATCACAGTTTTGGGTCCAGTGAACCTCCAATGCACTCTCTCCAAAACAAGTGTGCCTTTACTCAGAGAAGGAGATCAAACCATCCACAAAAAGAACAGGTGGCGTTTGAAGCCAGTTTCCACTGACACCTTCCCCAAGCTGCTGACTCTTTCACAGTGAATATACTAAGAATCCTACAGTGCAGAAGGAGGCCATTTGGCCTATCGAGTCTGCACCGACCACAATCCCACCCGGGTCCTATCCTCACAACCCCATGCATTTACCTTAGTGAGTCCCCCTGGCACTAACGGGCAATTTAGCATGGCCAATCAACCTAACTCGCATATTTGGACTGTGGGAGGAAACTGGAGCACCCGGAAGAAACCCAGGTCGACACGGGGAGAATGTGTAAACTCCACACAGACAGTCACGCAAGCCGGGAATCAAACCTGGTCCTTGGCGCTGTGAGACAGCCATGCTAACCACTGTGCCACCGTGCCGCCCTATTTCTACCATATCCCCGAGTTTTACTGAAATCACCTCCAGCTTTGTGCATGCATTACTCACACACTGACCCTCTCCCCCTTTACATCTTGCCCAATCTCAATAACCTCCCTCAGCTAGGAATGAGGAGAATGTCTGCAGTGCCAGCCACTTCCCTGTAGCCTCCACAGAGAGATTGCAACCCAGTTTCACTCAAGGCAGATCATATTTTTTAAGAAATTAGTAAAGTTCAAACAACCTGTTTTAAGCGATCAAGATTTCTGCCAGGCCTTAATTACCCTCTGGGACAACACCCGAGATAACTATTTCCCGGCCAGTTCCTTTCAGACAACTTAATCACAACCCAAGCATTTCCTTTTGCGGCTGGCAAACAGATAGTTTCATAACTCCAAAGAAAATACCTTTTATAGTCATGGGTCACTCCGGGAACTCTGTATTGTATAGAATCCGACAGTACAGAAACTAACCATTCGGCCCAACTGGTCAACATTCCACAGACTAACCCCCCCCCAATCCTGTCTCATCCAATCAGCATGCCCTTCTATTCCTTTCTCCCTCGTGTTTATCCCCTTAATGCATCCACAATATTCATCTCAGCCGCTCCCTGTGGTAAATGAATCGTCACCACATTCTCACCACTCTCTGGCTAAAGAGGTTTTTCCTGTTAGATTTATTAAAGATTGGTTTATATTTAAACCAAAGAGAGCGGATTGCAAAGATAAACATCAGTCAACCTTGGGCCAATACTATCCATCTGTGGCGGCTGTGGAAGGGCCCGCCCACTCCTAAAGTGGCCTCATTGAATCACAGAATCCCTACAGTGCAGAGAGGGGCCATTCAGCCCATCCAGCCTGCACTAACAGCAATCACACCCATGTCCTATCCCAGTAACTCCACATATTTACCCTGCTAATCCCCCTGACACCAAGGGATAACTGAGCATGGCCAATCCACCTAACCCGTGCATCTTTAGATCTCTGCGTACACAACAGATGATGTCCAATCCAGAAGTGACAGACACCCCCCGCCTTGACATGCAATGGTAATAAAGACGTGCCTGTTAAGGTTGTCTGTGACTTGTGGCTCCTAAATGTCTGGAGATTGTGCTTTGTGGCTCCAAGGGTCAGAATGTTTGGCTACCTGTTATATTTATAACCCCGAGTTCTGGTCTCGGCAGCAAGTGGAAAAACAAACATTTTCTCTACGTCTATCCTAACAAACACTTCCATTCTTTTAAAGACCCGTTAGCTCACCCCGAGTCTTCTCTTTCTAGAAGTAACTGCCTCCGGCTCGGGAGGGCCGAACATCTGAGTCGTGGTGTTAGGGCGCAAATCTAATTCTGCACCCTTTCCAATGCCAAGATACCCTAGATGGCCAAAACTTTCAATTGCCATTCCAAATATGGTCAAATGAAGATTTGGTACATGTTTAATATCAAAACTGTGCAAAACAAGTTCTGTAACAAAGCAAAACCAACCACATGACAAACAGATGGAAGCAAACCATCTTTTCAAAGCACAATCTATCCAAGTTCAGACACATTTATTGAATACAATCCAAACTGCCGTGACATTGATCTCGGTAAATCAGAGGGAGGCCATTCAGCCCATTTGCACCTGTGCTGGCTCTTTGAAAAATCTATCCAATTAGTCCCACTCTCCTGTTCTTCCCACACAATGCAGCAAATCTTTCCTTCACAAATATTTACCAGATTGCATGTTGAATGTCACGATCGAATCTGCTTCCAATATCCTTTCATGCAGCGCCTTCCAAATCCAAACAACTCGCTGCGTTACAAACAGTTCTCATCTACCCCCTCCTGATTCTTTTGCCAATTAACTTAAATCTTCACCCTCTGGTTACCTGCCCTGATGTGGAGACAAGTTCTCAGGTGTGGCGGCAGGAACACATTTTACTGCACACCTGAACCTCAGTAAAAAGGAGCAGGTGGATGAAAGCCCCTTTCGCAGGAAAATTGAAAAATAACAACAAAAAAGGTTGCAGAGTTATTGAGTAGCTCTTTCAAAGAGCCAGCCTGGGTCTGATGGGCCAAACGGCCTCCTGCTGTGCCATCCCATTCTATGGGAGTTCACACAATACAGGGAGATGTACTTTTACATGCAAATAATTACATATTGTAACCATGGAAATAAAACAGAGACCAAATAATGCACTCGCTCACTCAGCACATCTTAAACATAAAGGTTAAAGTTCCCATGGCCCCAACAAGCAAGTTTGACCAGTGAGTTTATATGTTCACTGACAGTGTCTATTGGTTCTTTAACTTACTGAAAAAATGTGACCAGTGACTAATATACCAGATGACACTTCCCTTAAGAATCCCTACAGTGCAGAAGGAAGCTAATTGGCCCATCGAGTCTGCACCAATCACAATCCCACCCAGTTCCTATCCCTGTAACCCCACATATTTACCCTGCTAATCCCCCTGACACTATGGGGCAATTTAGCAAGGCCAATCCACCACCTAACCCACACATCTTTGGAGTGTGGGAGCAAACCAGAGCACCCGGAGGAAACCCATGCAGACACGGGGAGAACATGCAAACTCCACACAGACAGTGACCCGAAGCTGGAATTGAACCCGGGTCCCTGGTGCTGTGAGGCATGATGTGGAGATGCCGGCGTTGGACTGGAGTGCTAACCATTGTGCCACTGTGACGCTATTTCACTGACAGTGTCTATCAGTTATTTTACTTACTAAACAGCTGTGACCAGTGGCTAATATACCAGATAGCACTTCCCCTTAAGGCGTCCAATCTAAAACTAACCAGGCTTGATGAACATTAAAAATTGATATTTTGTCTGGGAAATTCTGCAGATTGGAACAATCACTATCAAGTACCATTGGAAAATTCCGCATTTTCACACTGTTTGCAACAAAGTGGGGTTTTGTTGGTGGAAGGGTGAGGGAGCTTGTAATGTCCCTTTAGGAACATGAAGTCATGTGATTCTCCCCTATCCTGAAGCACTTCAACTCCACACGACTGAGGCAGCAACAGGCTGGGTAGTACGCTGGCTCGAATGGCCTAAATCTGCTCCTGTTTTCTCTATTTCGATAGGATATGGAGGAAGGCGGGATCAGGCTATTGAGTTAAATGATCAGCCATGATAATAATGAATGGTGGAGCAAACTTGAAGGGCCGAATGGCCTATTCATGCTCCTATTTCCCATGTGACTCAGAAGTTACATTACTGCGTTTGTAACATAATGAGACAGAGGCACGAGTTCACATCCAACCACTGCAGCTTGGGCACTTATTAGTATTAGTCTCGGGAATAATGACCATGAAATTGGCAGATTGTTGTAAAAATCCATCTGGTTCACTAATGTCCTTTTTGGGAGGAAATCTGTCGCCCTTACCCGGTCTGGCCTCCATGGGAGTCCAGACCCACAGCAACGTAGGAGACTTTGAACTGCCCTCTGAAATGGCCGAGTGAGACACTCAATTGTATTAAAACACATCAGCCTTCACCCCACAATGCATTTCACCAATACTCTGACCAGGGGAATTAGGGGTAAACAGCAGATGCTGATCTTGCCAGCAAGACCCACAGCTCACAAATGAATATTAAAGAATTACAGCAGTTGCTTGTACAACTCCACGGACAACACAAACTCCCCAGTAAGTTGCCAGATGCTTCTTCCTCACCTATCTCTGGGTCTAGACAATCACAGTCAGGAAACTTGGCAACCCACAACCGAAACAAATCCTGTTAACGACTGGAAACCTCAGCCTGTAAGGGACAACTGCAAATGCTCTCACTTGTCTGTACACCTGACATTATCCAACTCAACGTGGATCAAGGATTGGACCAAGCACCTTCTTGATCCTGAAGCCTTGTCACCAGATGACATAGCCAGTGGACAACTACCTCAAGATCACTCAGACTTTGAGAAGAATGATAGACATCAGGCAAAAGAGGAGCAGAGATGAAAAAAAGAGGGAAAAGAAAGAAAATTAGAAGGAAGGAAGAACAAACTTGCATTTATACAGCACTGTTCACAACCTCGGAATGTCCCCAAGGCACTTTCTAAACAATGAGGGCAGGCAGTCACCATTGTAACGTAGGAAACACAACAGCTAATTTGCGCGTAGCAATCTCCCACAATAAATATGATAGTAACCAAATAATTTGATTTTGACTGAGGGGTATCCTTCTGCAAATCCTCAATGAGGGTCTCAGCAACAGAACCACACCAACATGTAATGTCTTCTGTCTGCATAAAGACTTTCTGTCTCTCTGTGGGAGTAGCAAGGAGGAATTTTAAGTGGGTATACTCAAGAGTGTGTGTGTGCGTGTGTGTGTGTGAGAGAGAGCGTGTGAATGTGAGTGTGCGTTTGTGTGTGTGAGTGTGTGCGTGTGCAAGTGTGAGAATGTGAGTGTGTGTGTGAGTGCGAATGTGTGTATGTGCGTGTCTGATTACGGTTTTTGTTGTAACATTTTGATATGTTACCCCTGCTTCTATAAGGGTATAACTGCCACACTTGATGCTTCTCAAATAGTGAGGAATTAAGGAATGAAGTTTCCATATTTTGCATTCTTCTGATGGAAAGTATCTGAGCAAAAGTGATATACGAGGTCTGGTATTGACAGGAATCTTGCTGTCATGGGAATTCCAAAAGTAGCAAAGGTTTGAACACATATGGATTTATTTGCTGTCTCTCATTATTAGGTTATAATCCTGGTCACTGACTTAAGTTGCCAAAAACACAATATTTCTATTCTTGGCTGCCTTTTGTTGATGCCTCAATGTTATTCGCTGACATGTCCACTTCAGAATGAATTTTGTGAACATTCTCTGCGGTAATGCTTCCCCGCTACATAAACAGGTCAAACAGTAAAAATGTTATCACAGTTGAAGAAAGAATGACTTGCATGGACATTGTGATCCAAGGATGTTCCAAAGGACTTTAGTCAATTATGTACTCTTTCACAAAACACAGCAAGGTTACAACATGGGAGGCTGTTCAGCCCATCATGTCCATGCCAGCCCTTTGCAAACAGTCCCAACTGTTCCACTCTTTCCCCATGGAGTCACTTTTGTTTTGTATCAAATGTTGTGTTTTATGCCTCAGAATGTACAGAGATGAGACAGTGCAATGTGAGCATGAACTTTACTGACCAGGGTTTGAAACTCTCTGCTCCCATGTTTTACATGATGTGGAGATGCCGGCGTTGGACTGGGGTGGGCACAGCAAGAAGTCTCATAGCACCAGGTTAAAGTCCAATAGATTTATTTGGTAACACAAGCTTTCGGAGCTCCGCTCCTTCATCAGGTGAGTGGCGAGTTGGGTTCACAAACAGGGCCTATAAATACACAGACCCAATTTACAAGATAATGGTTGGAATTCCAATCTTACAATCTCACTAACTGCCCTGGCTTGAAACAATTCACACTCTTTAACCTGTGCTTAACCCTCTCTCCCACTCGCATTGTCTACACCTGTAAAGACTTGATTACCTGTTAAGATTCGCATTCCAACCATTATCTTGTAAATTGAGTCTGTGTCTATATATGCCCTGTTTGTGAACCCAACTCTCCACTCACCTGATGAAGGAGCAGTGCTCCGAAAGCTCGTGCTGCCAAATAAACCTGATGGACTTTAACCTGGTGTCGTGAGACTTCTTCCCATGTTTTACAGAAGGCAGCCTCAGCTCAGTCTCTAACCACACCCAGGCTTAACAAATCACACCCAGAGAAAAGATATCATCAAACATCCAGCTATTCAACGCTGCACAGAACTCAGCAGGTCATTTGTACCCACCAGAATCCCACAGACAGCAACCAGATAACGGCCAGGTCACCTGTTTTTCTGTGTTAGAGTACGAGTATTAACGGGAACACAATGGATAACTCCCCCTCCTCGTGTCATTGGATACATGAGGTCCACCCAAGAGGCAAATATCTGCTCAGGTTAGTGTTTCACGCTTCTCTGACAGTGCAGCACTCCATCAAAACCGCACCGCAGCATCAGCCTGCATTCGGTACTCAAGTCACTGCAGTGGGATTGAATCCATGGTTCTTCCCAGGTGCCGGTGCTGGAAGCTCAGTTCCTAACTCGCCGGGCCTCGAGGCTGGCTGTAACTGTGCTAAATCCGCTCATCCTTGGGCAACAGAAAATGGGGATTCCCCCACCACTGACTGCGTTAACTCAAGGTTGCAGTAGGGGTGAAGGAGGCCAGTGTCGTAACAAAAAACAATGCCAGAACAGATCAAACAACTGTTAGCACAAGACCAAGTTTAAAGAATCATTGGAAGTTGTGAGGATGTTGATCACACTCAGTTGATGTTAACAAACCTTCTTAAAATGTGGAGAAGTCACTTTCAGGTGATAACGGAGCTTTGATTTCTCTGCTCCTTTAACCTTCCCCAGCGCTTTAATCACAGAGTCTCGGAGAAGTTATCAAAGTTTGACATTTCAGCAGATTGACAAACAGCAGAGAGCTGGCTGTCCACACTGAAAAACACTGCTTTCACTCAGCAAGTTAGGTCAGGGAAGAACAGCCATCTAAATCCAAAGCCGAGTAGGGACTTGGCACAAGCTGTGTGTGAAAGGTCGCAGTCCCAGTCACCTTATATTCTCAGCCATGATTAAACTCGGGGAACCCTGGGTGACAGCACAGGCTTTGCAAAGTGACAGCAGCTTTGCTCCTGTCGACCAATCCCCTTGTTCTTTTCCACATTCCCACTCAGGCTTTTTACATTGTCTCAAAACAAATCTCTCTCCTGTCCATTTCACAACCTGCTCAACCCACAGCTTCCAACATCCGTGTACCAATCCTGCTCACACTTTCCAAAATCTGCCCTGCACCCCACCCACTACCTCAGATACACCCCCGGACCCACACCTCCCCAATCCACCCCCCCCCCCCCTCCCCAGTACCCACAGAAACACCCCGGACCTACACCCAGCCCCCCTGCACCCACCCCTCTCCAAACAGCCCCTGCACCCTCTCTTACACATGTCCCCCCACACCCACTCTCTCTGAAACAGCCCCCTGCACCCACGCCCACAGAAACACCCCCTCTCGCCAAAACGTCCCTCAGCAAACAGCAGCCTCCCTCCACCGCACCCGCACTCTCGCCAAAACACACCCATACCCATTCTCGTCAAAAAGCCCCTCCGCACCCACTCTTCGAAACAGCCCCCACACGTTCACCCAAGCCCCCCACCACACTCTCCAGAACGGCCCCCTCCCCCTCCCCCCTGAAGCCTGCTGTCAGGTTTCTGCGGAACCAGCTCTGGGTGGGTGCTGGAAGTTGTCTTGTGGAGAATGAACATTCACTGTTGCTGGGGTTGAGGATCCACACTGCGCTCAGGGCAGAAGCTAATACCCGTAATCAGCAGCCTATGGGAAGCCACAGGAACACTCTGAACCAGTTCTTAAAGAGCACATTAAAACGTTGTGTTTAAAAAGGAATGAGGGATTATAATTAAAACCAAGGAAATTATCATCTCAGATAAGGTTCTCAGATCTGAAAAATCAGGGAGGTTAATTTACTGCAGAAAGACTTTCTCCATTTGCTAAATTGAAGCATAAAATAATGCGACGAAAATAACTCCCGTCACAATTGTTTGATTTGTGGGATTTTTCTGTGCCAGTTTCGATAAGAACTGGTGGCCCTTTGACCGACAGCATTCTTGACCTTTCACCTCACTGAGTGATACACAATGAAGCAGCAGCGAGATCGACACAGTCACAATGCCGAGAAGAGGCTGCTTTAAGGGACGCAGAATTAGGAGGCCATTAAAATGTTTGTTACAAAAGAACTGAACAACTATTCAAACGGGTTACAATAGTAACTGTTCCTCGAACAAACACAGAGCTGAAATGGGATGAGTAGCAGAGCAGAGAATTATCCTCAGGGATATTCTGGATGGGTTTTTGGATTTCAATATTTTACAAAGCCTGACATAGAACGCACTACAGCCCAGTAGCAGCACACAACCAGGACACCAGCACCACACAACCAGGACACTAGCACCACACAACCAGGACACTAGCACCACACAACCAGGACACCAGCACCACACAACCAGGACACCAGCACCACACAACCAGGACACTAGCACCACACAACCAGGACACTAGC
This sequence comes from Mustelus asterias, assembly GCF_964213995.1. NCBI lineage: Eukaryota > Metazoa > Chordata > Chondrichthyes > Carcharhiniformes > Triakidae > Mustelus > Mustelus asterias. The sequence goes on from NC_135809.1 coordinate 2,746,527, forward strand.
ACCACACAACCAGGACACCAGCACCACACAACCAGGACACTAGCACCACACAACCAGGACACTAGCACCACACAACCAGGACACCAGCAGCACACAACCAGGACACTAGCACCACACAACCAGGACACTAGCACCACACAACCAGGACACCAGCAGCACACAACCAGGACACTAGCACCACACAACCAGGACACCAGCAGCACACAACCAGGACACTAGCACCACACAACCAGGACACTAGCACCACACAACCAGGACACCAGCAGCACACAACCAGGACACTAGCACCACACAACCAGGACACTAGCACCACACAACCAGGACACCAGCAGCACACAACCAGGACACCAGCAGCACACAACCAGGACACCAGCAGCACACAACCAGGACACCAGCAGCACACAACCAGGACACCAGCAGCACACAACCAGGACACTCGCACCACACAACCAGGACACTCGCACCACACAACCAGGACACCAGCAGCACACAACCAGGACACCAGCAGCACACAACCAGGACACTAGCACCACACAACCATCTCACTAGCATCACACAACCAGGACATTAGCGGCACACAACCAGCTCACTAGCATCACCCAACCAGCACACTAGCAGCACACAACTGGCTCACTAGCATCACACAACCAGGACATTAGCGGCACACAACCAGCTCACTAACAGCAGACTAGCGGCACACTAGCAGCTCACAACCAGGACAGTCAGGCTGACAATAAGAGCAAAATGCTGTCGATGTACAAAACCGGAACTAAAAACAGATAGTGTTGGAAAAACTCAGCATGTTCGGCAGCAGCTGTGGAGAGAGAAACAGAGTTAATTGCCGGAATTTTACCGGCATTCCCGCCCTGGAATTGGGGCGGGCGCGGCTCGCAGGACGGAATTCCCCGTTGGCCTTAGGCGGGATTTTATGAGCCTCGCCTGAGCAAGGTCAAAAAATACCGGCCAATGGGTCGAATATGACTCTTGTTCAGAAATTGTGTTCTGAAGAATTCATATTCAACTCATAGAATCGTACAGCGCAGCAAAGGCACCTCAGCCCATCGAGTCCGCACCGACATGGGAGAAACACCTGAACTCCCACCTAATCCCATCTGCCAGCACTTGGCCCATAGCCCTGGATGTTATGAAGTGCCAAGTGCTCATCCAGGTACTTTTTAAAGGATGTGAGGCAACTATCCTCTACCACTCTCCCAGGCAGCGCATTCCAGACCCTCACCACCCTCTGGGTAAAAGAGCTTTTCCTTACATCCCCCCCTAAACCTCCTTGTGACTGACCCTTCATCTAAGGGGAACAGCTGCTCCTTATCCACTCTGTCCATGTCCCTCATAATCTTAAACATCTCGATCAGGTCGCCCCTCAGTCTTCTCTGCTCCAATGAAAACAACCCAAGCCTATCCAACCTCTCTTCATAAGTTAAATGCTCCATCCCAGGCAGCATCCTGGTGAATCTCCTCTGCACCCCCTCCAGTGCAATCACATCCTTCCTATAAAGTAGCGACAAGGACGACACACAGTATTCTAGCTGTGGCCTCACCAAAGTTCTATACAACTCCAACATGATTTCCCTGCTTTTGTAATCTATGCCTCGATTTATAAAGGCAAGTGTCCCCCATGCCTTTTTCACCACCCGACTAACATGCCCTTCCACCTTCAGAGATCTGTGGACAAGCACGCCAAGATCCCTTTGTTCCACAGAGCATCCTCGTGTCATGCAGTTCATTGAATACTTCCTTGTCAAATTACTCCTTCCAAAGTGTACCACCTCACACTTTTCAGGGTTAAATTCCATCTGCCACTTCTCTGCCCATTTGACCATTCCGTCGATATCTTCTTGTAGCCCAAGACACTCGGCCTCACTGTTAACCACCCAGCCAATCTCTGTGTCATCTGCAAACTGACTAATCCTACCCCCTACATGGTCAACTCAAACTGTGTGCTGTTTCTCTCTCTCCACAGATGCTGCCAGACCTGCTGTGTTTTTTCAGCATTTTCTGTTTTATGAAAGGACACTCAGCCCAACTGGTTTATGTCCCACCTGAGCCTCCTCCCAAACTACCTCACCTCATCCTAGCAACATACCTTTCCAGTCCCATCTCGTTCACGAGTTTATCTAGCTTCCCGTTAAAGATATCAATGCTGTTTGCTTCAACCACTGTAGTAGCGAGTTCCACATTCTCAGCACTCTGCCATTTCTCCCAGGTTCCCAATTGGATTTATTATTCATCTTATTTCTGACCCCTTGTTCTGGTCTGACCCCACCACCCACACGTGGAAAAAGGCATATGCCCCTGCCTTTATCAACCAAGTAAGAAGTTTAACAACACCAGGTTAAAGTCCAACAGGTTTATTGTAGCAAAAGCCACACAAGCTTTCGGAGCTCTAAGCCCCTTCTTCAGGTGAGTGGGAATTCTGTTCACAAACAGGGCTTATAAAGACACAGACTCAATTTACATGAATAATGGTTGGAATGCGAATAGGCATAGATTACAAAAGCAGGAAAGTTATGTTGGAGTTACAAAGAACAAAGAAAATTACAGCACAGGAACAGGCCCTTCGGCCCTCCAAGCCTGTGCCGATCATGATGCCCTAACTAAACTAAAGAAAAAACCTGCCCTTACTCAGTCCGTATCCCTCTATTCCCTCCCTCTTCATGTACCCATCCAGTTGTATAGAACATTGGTGAGGCCACAGCTCGAGTCCTGTGTGCAGTTCTCCCTGTCAACCCTGCCTCGTGGAAAAACTGAATTCAGGCTTTCGACAGTTAATTATGCATTTCCCAGAAACCTGATTAAAATCGAACACAAAAGCCTTTTCTTCCAACTCTCCAGGGGAATGGGGATACGAGCAGAAAAGCAAACAGACACATTTGTAAAAAGCCACTGGGAGCAGATAACCTAAAATCAGTGAAACACAATTCCCAATGGATCTGTCACAGTATCTGCAACGCGCAACAGGTACAAAAGAATTTCTAATCTTCACAATCCAATGCTGGATCTATGGCATTCCTGCACAATTCAAGATCCAAGCGATGTGACGGTCAACAAAACCTGTTGAGTTTTGAAAATTAATTTTGAGAAAAGCCGATAAAGGTTTACCAAGAGCGAAAATAAATTCTTAACCCATACGGCAGGCTCGAAAACAACAGGAGGGATGAATCTCCAAAGGCCCCTTTTACTTTGGGAAAGCAGAGTTAAGAATAATCCGATTAGTCTGAGCCATCACCCAGAACCAAACTCAGGCCGCACGATACGTTCTGGCCAATGTGCCTCCCTCCCCGATTCCCCTGCACAGAAAGAGATGTGTACGGATTGTGTAAGATTCTCCAAACCTTTTGTGATCTGTGAGCTGTCCCCCTGCCCCCCCCAAACCCCGCCATGCCATTTCACAGATGACCTCTGTCTGAAGAAAAATAGCCAAGTTGCTGACATCTGCCAGGAAATACTTCCATCAATCAGCATGTGATAACAATTTGGCAGCAAGGAACATTCCACAGACACATTCCAGAGAGGATTTCAATTAATTTGCACAACACTAAACCCCGTGCTCAGTCACCTATCACATTCAGACACTCTGAGCCCCAGTCTGTCTTACTGTAATCACTGAACGATACTTGCTTACTCATGTGCTCGATGTTCGCTTGTGTTAGTGCAATTACTTTTATTAATTACCTTTCCATGTCATACCAAACATTTATCCAGTTACAAAGCCTCGGATTTGAATATATTATTGCAGATTTGCATTTATGTTCCACCTTCCACACTGGTGGTGGGGGTTGAGAGATCAAGCTTTGTTCAGTGTAGAGTCATAGATTCATAAATTCATAGATGTTCACGGCTCTGACAGAGGCCATTCAGCCCATCGTTTCCATGCTGGTCAACAAAGATCTGATTATATTAGCATGATGTGGCGATGCCGGCGTTGGACTGGGGTAAACACAGTAAGAAGTCTCACAACACCAGGTTAAAGTCCAACAGGTTTATTTGGTAGCACAAACCACAAGCTTTCAGAGCGCTGCCCCTTCATCAGGTGAGTGGGAGTTCTGTTCACAAACAGGGCATATAAAGACACAAACTCAATTTACAAAATAATGGTTGGAATGCAAGTCTTTACAGGTAATCAAGTCTTAAAGGTACAGACAATGTGAGTGGAGAGAGGGTTAAGCACAGGTTAAAGAGATGTGTATTGTCTCCAGTCAGGACAGTTAGTGAGATTTTGCAAGTCCAGGCAAGTCGTGGGGGTTCAGATAGTGTGGCATGAACCCAAGATCCCGGTTGAGGCTGCCCTCATGTGTGCGGAACTTGGCTATCAGTCTCTGCTCAGCGATTCTGCGTTGTCATGTGTCGTGAAGGCCGCCTTGGAGAACGCTTACCCGAAGATCAGAGGCCGAATGCCCGTGACCGCTGAAGTGTTCCCCAACAGGAAGAGAACACTCTTGCCTGGTGATTGTCGAGCGGTGTTCATTCATCCGTTGTCATAGCATCTGCATGGTCTCCCCAATGTACCATGCCTCGGGACATCCTTTCCTGCAGCATATCAGGGAGACAACGTTGGCCGAGTTGCAAGTGTATGTACCGTGTACCTGGTGGATGGTGTTCTCACGTGAGATGATGGCATCCGTGTCGATGATCCGACATGTCTTGCAGAGATTGCTGTGGCAGGGTTGTGTGGTGTCGTGGTCACTGTTCTCCTGAAGGCTGGGTAGTTTGCTGCGGACAATGGTCTGTTTGAGGTTGTGTGGTTGTTTGAAGGCAAGAAGTGGGGGTGTGGGGATGGCCTTGGCGAGATGTTCGTCTTCATCAAGAAGGCACCGGAGAAGATGTCGTAGCTTCTCCCCTCCAGGGAAGTACTGGACAACGAGGGGAACTCTGTCCGCCGTGTCCCGTGTTTGTCTTCTGAAGAGGTCAGTGCAGTTTTTCGCTGTGGTGCGTCGGAACTGTCGGTCGATGAGTCGAGCGCCATATCCTGTTCTTATGAGGGCATCTTTGTGTGTCTGGAGGTGTCTGTTGCGATCCTCCTCATCCGAGCAGATCCTGTGTATACGGAGGGCTTGTCCGTAGGGGATGGCTTCTTTAACGTGTTTAGGGTGGAAACTGGAGAACAGAACTCCCACACACCTGATGAAGGGGCAACGCTCCGAAAGCTTGTGGCTTGTGCTACCAAATAAACCTGTTGGACTTTAACCTGGTGATGTGAGACTTCTTACTATATTAGCATGGACAGAGAATTGGCTATTGGGCTGGAAACAGCGTGTGGGGATAAGGGATTCTTTTTCAGGTCGGCAGGATGAGGAGTGGACTCATAGTCATAGAGGTTTACAGCATGGAAACAAGCCCTTCGGCCCATCTTGTCCGTGCCGCCCCCTTTTCTTTAAAGTTCTAAGCTAGTCCCAATTGCCCACGTTTGGCCCGTATCCCTCGATATCCATCTTACCCATGTAACCATCTAAATGCTTTTTAAAAGACAAAATTGTACCCGCCTCTACTACTACCTCTGGCAGCTTGTTCCAGACACTCACCATCCTCTGTGTGAAAAGATTGCCTCTCTGGACACTTTTGTATCTCTCCTCTCTCACCTTAAACCTATGCTCTCTAGTTTTAGAATCCCCTTCCTTTGGGAAAAGATGTTGACTATCTAGCTGATCTGTGCCCCTCATTATTTTATAGATCTCTATAAGATCACCCCTCAGCCTCCTATGCTCCAGAGAAAAAAGTCCCAGTCTATCCAGCCGCTCCTTATAACTCAATCCATCAAGTCCCTACAGGGGTCTGTGCTGGGGCCGCACTTTTTACAATTTACACCAATGACTTAATTGAGGGGAAGAAAGGCATGGCAGCTACATTTACAGTGACACAAACGTAGGTCGGAAACCAAGTTGTGACGAAGACTCGAGGAGCTTGCAGATGGATAGCGATAGTTTAAGAGTGAACAGAAATTTGGCAGAAAATGTGTAAAAACGTCAAGTTGCTCACTTCAGCAGGAAGAATAAAAACACAGGGCATTAGCTTAAAGGGAGAATGGCTGCAGAATGCGGAGGTACAGAGGAAGCTGGCTGTTCTAGTGCATGAGTTACAAAAACATAGCATGCAAGTACAGCAAGTAATTAAAAAGGCTAATGGATTGCTATCCTTTATCACAAGATGAATTGAGCACAAAAGGAAGGATGCTATGCTTCAGGGCATTGGTGAGGCCACATCTCGAATACTGTGTGCAGTTGTGGTCTCCTTATTTAAGGAAGGTTGGAGGTGGTTCAGAGAGGGCTCGCTGGACTGATAACTGGAATGAGCAGGTTGTCTGATGGGAAAAGATTAACACAGTGAGAGTTTTAACAACACCAGGTTAAAGTCCAACAGGTTTATTTGGTAGCAAATGCCATTAGCTTTCGGAGCGCTGCTCCTTCGTCAGATGGAGTGGATATCTGCTGTGTTTCTCACTGTGTTTACCCCAGTCCAACGCCGGCATCTCCACATCATGACTACCGGGGAAAGGTTAGACAGACTGGGCTTGTTCTCACTGGAGGTTGGAAGTGCGAGGGGTGACTCGAAGTCTGTAAGCACCTGAACGGTCTCGACAAGGTGGACATGGGAAGGATGTTTCTTCTTGTGGGTGAGTCCAAGAATTAGGGGTCACCCTTTTAGGATAGAGGTGAGGAGAAATTATTTCTGAAGGTTGTGTGACTTTGGAATTCCCTGCCTTAGAAGGTGGTGGAGGCGGAGTCTTTGAATATTTTAAAGGCAGGAGTAGATTAATTCCCTTACCTGACAAGGATCTAAGATTATCGGGGGTAAATGGGAATGTGGAATTCAAAAAACCACATGACCTTATTGAATGGTGGAGCAGGCTCGAGGGGCCGAATGGCCTACTTCTGTTCCTATTGCATATGTTCATATCCCAGAGCACTTCACAGCCAATAAAGTACTTTCAAAATATAGTCACTGATGCAGTGTAAGGAAATACAATGCCAATGTTTTACACAGTAAGATCCCACATACACTTCTAAATAAATGAATCAGTTCATTTGGTTTTTTTAATGTGATATTCATTGAGGAATAATAATCAGCTCAGGTCACCGGCAAGAACTCCTCTGCTCTTCTTCAGAACAGTGACCCTGGGTACTTCCATTTGAAGGGCTCTTGGAGCCTCATTTTAACATCTGTCGAGAAACTATAGCTTAGCGCATTCCACTGCTAACATCTGTCACATTAATGACATCAGAGAGGCTCTCGAACTTCAGTGGGATGTTTTCAAATGGCAAAGCATCCACCAAACATTCACCTTGCTGGCTGCTGTTGCAAAGCTGCTTTACCCAGCTCCGGGCTGGCACTAACACCACTACTTCCTGGAGCACAGATTCCGCCCCAATGGCTGCCACCAGAAGCAAGACTGCTGAGACCGGTGATGTCCAGCTGACTGGGAGACATGGTAAGGGCTCCAGGTGATATTACACTGGGTTTGCAGGCAGCCATGCCGTGACATCCCAGCCCTGGCTGGATGTGTTTCAGGAAGTTCCATCCCAGGACTCTCCACCGACAACCTTGTTTCGAAAGTGGGACTTGAACCCACAACATTCTGCCATGAGGTGAGTGCGCTGCCTCAGAACATACACCAGTGTGTCAGGACTGAACGTAATAGATTGACACAAGTGGAAACAGATACATGTGGTGGAAAGAACTCCCATCACTTATCCTAAAATATATAAACAGACATGCGCACTCTTGCAAGGCACGTTATCACACAACAAAAGCCTCCTCAAACAAAGTCTGGCACACCCACATGACGTGTCCTATCTGGAGTTATTTATTGACAATCTAATGCAATGTTCTGAACTGGGCACTGTAAAACTCCAAAGAAATTGATTCATTATTCTACATAAATATTTCTTAAGGCACTGAGGTGCAGCAGGAACTGCGACAGGGGTTACGCAGAAGGGAAAACTGTTGAGAGCACAGCAAAGTAAACAATGTTCTCAATTTTTTTACATGTAAACTAAATCTCATCGAATTCTTCACATTCTTTTCCCGCTTAAGTCACGGAATGTTTTTGGAGTTATTTTCTGTTCCTCTGATCCGGATACTTGGAGAGTTGGTTCAGTAGCAAATTTTTGTGTTTATAAAGCACTTTTAACAATCCCACTGAAGGGCCTGTTCCCATGCTGCAAACCTCGGTGACTCATAGCCAACATACTCCAAGGTATTCAAAGATGAGTAGGTTAGGTGGATTAGCCATGGGGATGCGATGGTGGTTGCTGGGGGGGTGGGATGAACCTGGGTAAGATGCTCTTTGGGGTGTCGGTGCACATTCGATGGATCGAATGGCCTCCTTCTGCACCATAGAACAATCTTCAGACAAAATGTGACACAAACAAGATAAGGAGGTATTAGGATGGGTGACCAAAACCTTGGCCAAGAGCGTCTGAAAAGGAAGATAAGATGATAGTGAGGCCAAGAGGTTTAGGGAGAAGATTCCAGGTCTTAGGGGCTAGGTAACTGATTCCAAGCTGCCAATGGCAAGAGTGATTAAAACTGGGACAATTCAGGAGGCTAAGATTGGAGGAGTGTGGAGATCTTGGAAGGTTATATGGCTGGAGGAGATTGGTTGGAAGAGGGTAAGACCACGGAGGGATTTAAACACTGGGGTGAGGTTTTTACATGTGAAACGTTGCTGTGTTTGGCAGGTGGAGCATCACAGAGTTGCTTCAAAATGAAAACACAATCATGGCATTCCTTGGTTCTGATTGGCAGCCGTAAACAGTAAGGATTTAAGCTGTTTGGAACAAGTCCAACTTGTTTAGGGCAGCATAGTGACACAGTGGTTAGCACTGCTGCCTCACAGAGCCAGGGACCCGGGTTCGATTCTCGGCTTGGGTCACTGCCTGTGTAGAGTTTGCACGTTCTCCCCGCGTCTGCGTGGGTTTCTTCCGGGTGCTCTGGTTTCCTCCCAGATTCCAAAGATGCGCGGCCATGCTAAATTGCCCCTTAGTATGAAGGGGACTAGCAGGGCAAATGCATGTGGTTACGGAGATAGGGTGGGATTGTTATCAGTGCAGGCTCAATGGGCTGAATGGCCTCCTTCTGCACTGTAAGGATTCTATGATTCTAAATTCAGCTGGTCGTCATTTAGTTGAATGTTTGCCAAGTTGCTCTGCAGTCTGAATTCCAGTGAACTCACTATTCCGATTCACAGCAACGGCTGCTCTACATTTCCATCTCAAAAGCTCAAGTAGTTTCAAAATAACTTGTTTTACTCTCTCCAGGTTGGCCTCAAGTCCTTCAGTTCTGGCACCTTCACCTTCTGGAACTTAGGGCGGCACAGTGGCATAGTGGCTAGCACTGCTGCCTCGCAGCGCCAGGGACCCAGGTTCGATTCCCGGCTTGGGTCACTGTGTAGAATTTGCACATTCTCCCCGTGTCCGTGTGGGTTTCCTCCAGGTGCTCCGGTTTCCTCCCACACTCCAAAGACGTGCTGGTTAGATGCATTGACCCGAACAGGCACTGGAGTGTGACAACTGGGGGATTTTCACAGTAATTTAATTGCAGTGTTAATGTAAGCCTACTCATGACTAATAAACAAACTTTACTTATTTCTACTTTTTCTACCCAGTCATCTCCTTCACTCCCCTGAAAAACTTCCTTGGCCCTTTGACCCCGCTTTTATCCTCAATGCTGACATCTTCTTCACTCCTGCCGAGTGTCTATTAACTTCATCTACCTGTCACTGATCCATACCCCTTAATACCTTTGCTTAATAAAAATGTATCCATCTCGGATTTAAAATGAGCAGCTGATCTACATTCAACTGTTCCATCTCAACAGGGAATTGAACCCATGGCCTACTGACTCAGATGTAAGAGTGTTACCCACTGAATTGAGCAGAGGCGCTCTTCAACACAGCTCCCTAACTTTGATCCCAGCTGTAGAAACATGGGGAGGGATAAAGCCAAATATTCAGAACCAGGAGTTTTCTGTATATAGAAATTCATCGTAAAATATCATTGCACATGACAAGTAAACCCCAGTGGACTCAACAGAACTTCAAATCTGAAGCTTTATATCCCTGTTGAGAGAGAGACTGGACAACCCCAGGTTGTTTGCTTTCGAGCTGAGAAGGTTAAGGAGAGATTTAATGGAAGCGCTCAAATTCATGGATTAAAAAGGACCATTGTGCTGGCAGAAGTGTTGGTAACCAGATAACACCGATTTAAGGGTAATTGGCAAAAGAAGCATGAAGGAGAGAAATATTTGATTTGATTTATTATTGTCACACGTATTCGTATACAGTGAAAAGTATTGTTTCTTGCGCGCTATACAGACAAAGCATACCATTCATAGAGAAGGAAAGGAGAGAGTGCAGAATGTAGAGTTACAGTCATAGCTAGGGTGTAGAGAAAGATCAACTTAATGCAAGGTAAGTGATTCAAAAGTCTGACAGCAGCAGGGAAGAAGCTGTTCTCGAGTCGGTTGGTACGTGACCTCAGACTTTTGTATCTTTTTCCCGAAGGAAGAAGGTGGAAGAGAGAATGTCCGGGGTGTGTGGGGTCCTTAATTATGCTGGCTGCTTTGCCGAGGCAGCGGCAAGTGTAGACAGAGTCAATGGATGGGAGGCTGGTTTACGTGATGGATTGGGCTACATTCACAACCTTTTGTAGTTCTTTGCGGTCTTGGGCAGAGCAGGAGCCATACCAAGCTGCGATACAACCAGAAAGAATGCTTTCTATGGTGCATCTGCAAAAGTTGGTGAGAGTCGTAGCTAACATGCCAAATTTCCTACGTCTTCTGAAGAAAGTAGAGGCATTGGTGGGCTTTCTTAACTATAGTGTCGGCGTGGGGGGGACCAGGACAGGTTGTTGGTGATCCGGACACCTAAAAACTTGAAGCTCTCGACCCTTTCTACTTCGTCCCCGTTGATGTAGACAGGGACATGTTCTCCTTTATGCTTCCTAACGTTGATGACAATATCCTTCGTTTTGTTGAGATTGAGAGATTATTGTTGCTATACCAGTTCACTAGATTCTCTATCTCATTCCTGTACTCTGTTTGATTTGATTTGTCACATGCATTTGTATACAGTGAAAAGTATTATTTCTTGTGTGCTATACAAAGCATACCGTTCATAGAGTACATAAGGGAAAAGGAAAGGAGAGGGTACAGAATGTAGTGTTACAGTCATAGCTAAGGTGTAGAGAAAGATTAACTTAATATATGGTAGGTCCATTCAAAAGTCTGATGGCAGCGTGGAAGAAACTGTTCTCGAGTTGGTTGGTGTGTAATCTCAGACTTTTGTATCTTTTTCCTGACGGAAGAAGGTGGAAGAGAGAATGCCTGGGTGTGTGGGGTTTGTTTTGTTCTCACTTGAGCGACGGAGGTTGAGGGGAGACCTGATAGAAGTCTACAAGATTATGAGAGGCATGGACAGAGTGGATAGTCAGAAGCTTTTTCCCAGGGTGGAAGAGTCAATTACTCGGGGGCACAGGTTTAAGGTGCGAGGGGCAAGGTTTAAAGGAGATGTACGAGGCAAATTTTTTACACAGAGTGTGGTGGGTGCCTGGAACTCGCTGCCGGGGGAGGCAGTGGAAGCGGATACAGTAGTGACTTTTAAGGGGCGTCTTGACAAGTACATGAATAGGATGGGAATAGAGGGATATGGTCCCCGGAAGGGTAGGGGGTTTTAGTTAAGTCAGGCAGCATGGTCGGTGCAGGCTTGGAGGGCCGAAGGGCCTGTTCCTGTGCTGTAATTTTCTTTGTTCATCATTATGCTGGCTGCTTTCCTGAGGCAGTGGGAAGTGTAGACAGTGTCAATGGATGGGAGGCTGATTTGCGTGATGGACTGGGCTTTGTTCACAACCCTTTCTAGTTTATTGGTCAGAGCAGGAGACATACCAAGCTGTGATACACCTGGAAAGGGTGCTTTCTATGGTATATCTGTAAAAATTGATGAGAGTTGTAGCGGACATGCCGAATTTCCTTAGCCACCAGAGAAAGTAGAGGCATTGGTGGGCTTTCTTAACTATAGCATCGGCATGGAGGGACCAGGACAGGGTTGTTGTTGACCTGGACACCTAGAAACCTGAGCTCTCAGCCATTTCCACTTCAACCCAATTGGTGTAGACCTTACGCTTCCTGAAGTCGATGACTATCTCCTTCATTTTACTGACATTGAGGGAGAGATTTTCTATCTCTTTCCTGTACTCCGTCTCGTCATTGTTTGAGATCTGACCCACTACAGCGATGTCATCAGCAAACCTGATATTGGAGCTGGAGGGGAATTTGGGCACACGGTCATAGGTGTATAAGGAGTATAGTAAGGGGCTGAGGACACAGCCTTGTGGGGCACCGGTGTTGAGGATGATCATGGAGGAGGTGTTGTTGCCTATCCTTACTGATTATGGTCTGTGAGTTAGGACGTCTAGCATCCAGTTGCAGAGGGAGGTGCCGAGGCCCCAGGCCATGGAGATTGGAGAGGAGTCTCATAGGAATAATTGTGTTTAAGGCTGAGCTGTAGTCGATAAATAGGAGTTTGACATCGGTGTCCTTGTTACTGAAACGTGTTTATTCCAATCTGGAAACAGATTCAATAGCAACCTTGAAAAGCAAAGGATAAATACTTGAAAAGGAAAGAAATGCACTGCTATACAGGAAGAGCAGGGATGAACTGCATAACTCTTTCAGAGAGCTGGCACAGACACGATGGGCCAAGTGGCCAGATTCCGTTCCGCATTATTACGTGCGGAACCCTGCTTGTAATCATATGTTTCTGCTCAGGATAAAAACATTTTAATACCATACTTAGAGATGTGGTTGCTTACATTCCATTTCTATTGGAAAGGGTTGCACAGAAAAATACTATCAACATCTTAAAATAATTTTCTGACATGGATTAACACCCAGGTGTCAGAAAATGCACACCACCGATCAGAAATTTGGACACATTCGTCTAAGCCAATGCTTTTGCAAACTTCAGAATTATTTCATTGCTGGAAAAGCCAGCATGATGGGGTGGTGAGAACTGAACTCGGCACAGTAACTGTCTGTATTAAATCGGGACAGATTTAGGCATTCACTCCCGATGTTAAATACCACTTTAGGCTCAGATCATCGGTTTTACAGGAACACTGGCTTTGCCCTTCCATTTTCAGTAGATTCCAATCCGGGATGAAACCTCAGCGATTCAGCCACTGAGACACCTCCCCTCCCCCGTCACCACCTGGCCCTCTCCGGGATCATCCCAATATCTTACTTTCGGGCCAGGCAAGTTGGAAAGTTATTGGGACAATGATGGGGTGTTATTTTGCAAACAGTTCATAACACAAGGTAATTACAGAACAAAGCGAGGGATGGTTTGGATGGAGGATTGTGATAATTAGTCACAATCAGACTCCCTGTATTTGAACACATCCATTGTCCTCCTGTCTGCAGGCAGGTGTGTACAGCAGTTTATGGCAGCTTTGCTTCAACATGCAAAGCTCACACCACGACTGAACTGTGAACAATGCCACATTAGATGATTGCTTTATTCGTTCATGGGATGTGGGCGTCACTGGTTGGGCCAATATTTATTGCCCATTCCTGAGGGAAATTAAGAGTCAACCACATGTAGGCCAGGGTGACAGATTTCCTTCCCTAAAGGGCTTTAGTGAATCAAATGGGTTTTTACGGCAATCAACAATGGCCCCACGATCATCATTAGACTTTTAATTCAGATTTTTATTGAATTCAAATTTCACCATCTGCTGTGGTGGGATTCGGGCTCGAGTCCCCAGAGCATTTCCTGGGTCCCTAGACTACTAATCAGCGACAATGCCACTATACGGCTGCCTTACATCTTGCTATAAGAGGGATAGATGAGTCTGGTATCTAATGAGCAAGAAATTGAACAAGAGACAACAATGGTAAACATCCATTCACACTAATAACTCCCACCCCGAGGGTGAGTAACCCTCGAGCTTTAGCCAATAAGAGATTGCAATAACAACGTAAATTGTACAGGAACCTCTTTAAAATAAATATCCCAAGAAACTTCAAATGGATCACATAAAAAGACCTGCATTTATATATATAGCACCTTTCAAAACTTAAGACGTCTCAAAGAGCTCAACAGCCAATGAAATGAAGTATAGTCACTGCTGTAATGTCAATTTGAGCACAGCAAGATCCCACAAACAGCAATGTCATAATGATCAAATCATCTGTTTTTGTGATGTTGCTTAAAGGATTGGTCAGGACATTGTGGTAACTTCCGAGTGCTTTTTTTAATTCATTGTTTTTAAGTAAATTGTGGATGTCGCTGGATAGGCCAGCATTTATTGCCCATCTCGAATTCCCCTTCAGAAGGTGGTGGTGAGCTGCCTTCTTGAACCACTGCAGTCCATGTGGTGTAGATACACCCACAGTGCTGTTGAGAGAATTCCAGGACTTTCACCCAGCCAAGTGAAGGAATGGCGATATATTTCCCAGTTAGGATGGTGAGCGAGTTGGAGAGGAACCTCCAGGTGGTGGTGTTCCCAGGTATCTGCTGCCCTTATCCTTCTAGATGGTAGTGGTCATGGGTATGGAAGGTGCTGCCGAAGGAACCTTGGTGAATTCCTGCAGTGCATCTTGAAGATGGTATACACGGCTGCCACTGTTTGTCGGTGGAGGAGGGGTTGAATGTTTGTGGAAGGGGTAGCAATCAAGTGGGCTGCTTTGTCCTGGATGGTGTTGAGCTTCTTGAGTGTTGTTGGAGTTGCACTCATCCAGGCAAGTGGGGAGTATTCCATCACACTCCTGATTTGTGCTTTGTAGATGGTGGAAGGCTTTGGGGAGCCAGGAGGTGAGTTACTCGACACAGGATCCCTAACCTTTGACCTACTCTGATAGCCACAGTGTTTATACAGCTCGTCCAGTTCAGTTTCTGGTCAATGTAACTCTCCAGGGTGGTGATAGTGGGGGAGTTTGGTAATGGTAATGCCTCAATGTCAAGGGCTGATGGTTAGATTCTCTCTTGTTGGAAGTATTCATTGCATGGCAGTTGTGTGGTGCAAATGTTACTTGCCACTTGTCAGCCCAAGCCTGGATATTGTCCAAGTCTTGCTGCATTTGAACATGGGCTGCTTCAGTATCTGAGGAGTCGCAAATGATACTGAACATTGTCGTCAGCGAACATCCCCACCTCTGACCTTATGATGGAGAGAAGGTCATTGATGAAGCAGCTGAAGATGGCTGGGCCTCGGACACGGCCCTGAGGGACTCCTGCAGCGATGGCCTGGAATTGAGATAATTGACCTCCAACCACCACAACCAAGGACGGCACGGTAGCACAGTGGTTAGCACTGCAGCCTCACAACTCCAAGGACCTGGGTTCAATTCCCGGCTTGGGTCACTGTCTGTGTGGAGTTTGCATGTTCTCCCCATGTCTGCATGGGTTTCCTCCGGGCGCTCCGGCTTCCTCCCACACTCCAAAGGTGTGCAGCTTAGGTGTATTAGCCATGCTAGTGTTAGCCCCTTAGTGTCCCGGGATGCAGAGGTTAGAGGGAATAGCAGGGTAAATATATGGGGTCACGGGGATGAGGGATTGTGGTCAGTGCAGACTCGATGGGCCAAATGGCCTCCTTTCGCACTGTAGGGTTTCTATGATTTCCATGAACAATCTTCCTTTGTGCCGGGTATGACTCAGGGTTTTCCCCCCGATTCCCATTGACTCCAGTTTCATTCGGGCTCCTTGATGCCACACTTGGCCAGATGCTGTCTTGATGTCAAAGGCAGTCACTTTCACCTCACCTCCGGAATGCAGCTCTTTTGTCATTGCTTAACCAAGGCTGTATTCAGGCCATGAAGGGATTCAAGAAGCATGATGAGAAATTTAGAATTGATGTGTTGTTGAGGCGAGTGAGCACAGGGCTGATGGGTGAACAGGATTTAGTGAGAGTTCAGACATAGGCAGCAGAATTCAGAATGACCTCAAATTGATGGAGGATAGAGCAAGGGAGGGCAGCCAGGAGTGCCTCGAATGATCCAGTTCAGGAAAAACCAAGGTGTAGATCAGGGCTCCAGCACCAAGATTAGCTGAGGTGAAGTTGGGTGGAAGTCGGTGTCTCAGTAACAGCGCAGATACGAAGTTGAAAGTTCATCTCGGGCTCAAAGAGTTGGAGTCAGCAGCAAGGAAATGGAGTTTGTGGCAGTGTCTTAACACAAAAGGTCTTCAGAACTTTTGACTTGAAGGAAACTTCTGCTCATCCAGTACGAAGAAGTAGAATTTAGCAACACGGGAGAAGTCGGGATGGTGAGTTAGAGCCTGGCTGCCAGCGTCCATGTGAAATGTATCATTGTGCTTCTGGCTGAGGTCACTGAGGGGCAGCGTCTCAGGGAGAAATCAGAGGGAGCCAAGGATAGGGAGACACCAGAGCTCACGATGCAAGGCAGAAAGAGGTGTCACAGCAGGCTTTTCTCTGGCTATTGGTTACAGAGTAATAGAATCATTAAGGCTCTGACAGAGGTCATTCAGCCCATCAGATCCATGCCAGCTCTCTAACAAGTAAACTCATCAGTCCCATCCACCTGGTCTATCCCTGTAGTCCTGCAGGTTTATTCCCCTTCAGGCCCCTTCCAATGTCCTTTTGTGATCATCGATAATTTCCACTTCCACCAGCTTCATAGGCACCGAGAGCGTCAACAACAATTACATTTATATAGCACCTTTAGCAGAATGAAGTATCCCAAAGCACTTCACAGGAATATTAGAAAACAATGTGTGATACTGAGTCATAGAGAGAGAAATGACGTAGGAGTGTCCTTAAGGAGGAGACAGATATGGAGAAGTTTAGGGAGGGAATTCCAGAGCTTTAGCCCCAGGAAGGTATGGCCAGCAATTGTGGAGGAATTATTTAGGAACACACAAGTGTTGGAAGAGCACAGCTATCTCACAGGGTTGTGGGAGGCTGGAGGAGTTTGTCCCGATGGAGAAGGGTGAGGTGATGGAGGGATCTGGAACCATTATGAGAATTATAAAGTCAAGCCATTGCCAACTTGGTTCCAAGGGCACAATGACGATAGGGACACAAGACTCGAAGACACAGGCAGCTGAGTTTCAGATGATCAGAAGTTTATGGAAAATAGGATGTGGGAGAGCAATGGGGAGGGAGCAGGAATCACCCAGTCTGGACGTAATGGAGCATGAGTGAGGATTGAGATTCAGCAGGACGTGTGTGACAGGTACGAGATGTACGGGATCATCCCGGCTACCTGGGGATTAAAGGGATCAGATCAGTGGGTCAGTACGCAGAGAATGGGGGTGGGGGGAGGAGAGAAGGAATTGGCAAGGGAGAAATCTGGGCAAGTTGTGTAATCCCAAAGTCATGGAATGCTGGGGGCTCAGTGTACAACGTGCTTCTTTCAGTCATTTTCCTGGTGAAGATTACAATTTGCTGCAAATAGGTGGAGATTCTGGGAGTTGAGCAATTCTTCAATTAAAGCCTCATTGACATGGACTGGTAGGTAACAATGTTACAGGAAATCAAAGCGTGCTGTATTCCCATTGCAAGAATGGGAGGGGTGATATTATAGAGGTCTATAAAATAATGAGGGGGATAGATCAGCAAGAGAGTCAATATCTTTTCCCAAAGGTAGGGGAGTCTAAAACCAGAGGGCACAGGTTTAAGGTGAGAGGGAAGAGATACAAAAGTGTCCAGAGGGGCAGTTTTTTCACACAGAGGGTGGTGAGTGTCTGGAATGAGCTGCTAGAGGCAGTAGTAGAGGCGGGTACAATTTTGTCTTTTAAAAAGCATTTAGACAGTTACATGGGTAAGATGGGTATAGAGGGATATGGACCAAATGTGGGCAATTGGGACTAGCTTAGGGTTTAAAAGAAAAGGGCGGCATGGACAAATTGGGCCGAAGGGCCTGTTTCCATGCTGTAAACCTCTATGACTCTAAGAACGGTCGACTTTCTGATGATGTTTAAACAGCAAACGTACTGCTGACTGCATACCAATACGTCCAGCCTTGTGTGGGAAACCATCATTACTACACAACCAAGCTAGCAATTAAAGGTTTGCATTGTGAGGATTTTTAATGGTCGCACAGCTGATTTTCAAGGCTGGCCAAATGTATTTTACAAATGGAACATCAAAAGCGAAGAAGAATCTAGCCCTGTAAACAAGTTGCAAGAGGAAACCACTCAGTCAATTTTTATTAAAGCTTAATAAAGGTTTTCTATGAAAGTTACTCATGCAGCAGTTATTCACAAACAGAGGACAAGACAGGCCCACGCATCTCTGCAGCTATGGGAAAATGAAAATATTAAATTAAATGCAGAACTATTGCAATATTATCACACTTTTAACACAGTAAAAGGTCCCAAGCTGCTTCAAAAAAGTATTATCAAACAAAATTGTGTCCCTATCGCCATTGTGCCCTAGTGAGGAGCTATCAGAATTTTTTCTTTATTCTTTCATGGGATGTGGGCATCGGTGGCAAGGCCAGCATTTGTTGCCCATTCCCAATTGTCCTTGAACTGAGTGGATTGTTAGTCACTTCAGAGGGCAATTAGGAGTTACCCACATTGCTGTGGATCTGACCCGGTAAAGGCGGCAGATTTCCTTCCCTAAAGGACATCAGTGACCCAGACTGGGTTTTTACAACAATCAACGGTGATCTCATGGTCACCGTTACTGAGACTAGCTTCTCAATTCCAATTATTCAAATTCCACCAGCTGTCATGGTGGGAATTGGACCCTTGTTCCTAGAACATTAGCCTGAGCTTTGGATTACTTATCCAGTGACATTACCAATATGTCACCATCTGCTCCCTAGCTAGTATTAAAGAGGTTTCAGCAGGCCACTTAGAAAAATTCAAGATACTCAGGCAGAGTCGACACGGTTTTGTGGGAAAAGGAATAATGTTTAACCGATTTATTGGAGTTCTATGAAGAAATGGCAAGCAACATGGGTAAAGAGGAGCCTGTAGATGTACTGTACTTGGATTTCCAGAAGGCATTTAACAAGGCGCCACAGCAAAGTTTACTGTGCAAAATAAAAGCTCATGGTGTAGGGGATAACATATTAGCATCGATAGAGGATTGGTTAGTTAACAGAAAACAGAGAGTAGGCATAAATGGGTCATTTTCTGGTTGGCAAAATGCACAGGGACCACAACTTTTGACTATTTATATAAATTAATTGGGTGAAGGAACCAAAGATATCGTTGTTAAGTTTACTAATGACACAAAGGTGAGCAGGAAAGTAAGCTGTGAAGAGAACCTAAGGAGGCTACAAAATACTGGTATATTTTCCATCCACCACCACCCTCTGTCTTCGATCAGATAGCCAGTTACCTATCCAATCGGCCAACTTTCCCTCTATCCCAATAAATCGGTTAATCCAGTATAAGCAAAATACTACAGATGAGGGAAATGTGAAACAACAACAGAAAATGCTGGACAAACTGATATGTCAGCATCCATGGAGAGAAACATAGATAGGTTAAATGAGTGGACAGATGAAGTATCTATAATGTGTGAAAATGTGAAATTGGCCATTTTGACAGGTAGAGTAAAAAAGCAAGCATATTATCCAAATGGTGAGAGATTGCAGAGCTCTGAGATGCAGAGGGATCTGGGTGTCCGAGAGCGTGAATCTCACAAGGTTCGTCTACAGGTTATCGAAAGTTATTGCTTGTTGTGAGGGGAATTGAATACAAGAGGACAGGTTATGTTTCAGTTATGCAGAGCATGGGTGAGACCACACCTGGAATATTGTATTGGTCATCTTATCTTTTTTAATTATTAGTCACAAGTAAGGCTTACATTAACGCTGCAATGAAGTTACTGTGAAAATCCCCTAATCGCCATACTCCGGCACCTGTTCGGGTACACTGGAGGGAGAATTTAGCATGGCCATTGCACCTAACCTGCACATCTTTCGGACAGTGGGAAGTAACCGGAGCTCCCGGAGGAAACCCACGCAGACAAGGGGAGAACGTGCAAACTCCACACAGACAGTGACCCAAGCCGGGAATCGAACCCAGGTCCCTGGCGCTGTGAGGCAGCAATGCTAACCACTGTGCCACCAGGATGGAAATCCATTGGGAACATTTGGATGGGAAGGTTTACTGGATTAAACCTGGGATAGGAGGTTGTCTTATGAACAAAGATTGGACAAGCTAAGCGAGTATCTACTAGAGTTAGAGGTGGATTAATTGAAACATACAAGATCCTGATGGGTCTTGACAGGGTTAATGTGGAGAGGATGTTTCCTCTTGTGGGAGAAGCTAGAACAAAGAACAGTACAGCACAGGAAACAGGCCCTTCGGCCCTCCAAGTTATAGAACTAGGGGTCACTGTTTAAAAATAAGGGGTTGCCCATTTCAGACAGAGATGAGATTTGTTTCTCTCTCAGAGAGTTGAGAGTCCCTGGAACTCTCTTGTTGAAAGGGCAGTGGAGGCAGGGTCTTGGAATATTTCTAAGTCTGAGGAAGGTAGATTCTTTATTAACAAGGGGGGATTGAAAGGTTATCGGGGTGGGCAGGAATGTGGGGTTGGGGTCTCAATCAGATCAGCCATGATCTTATTGAATGGCAGAGCAAGCTCAAGTGGCCTACTCCAGCTCCTAATTCATATGTTCATAAATACTTGAGGATTAGTCAGCACGGATTCGTGAAGGGCAAGTCGTGCCTCACAAATTTGATAGAATTTTTTGAGGGGGTAACTAAGTGTGTTGATGAAGGTAGGGCAGTTGATGTCATATACATGGATTTTAGTAAAGTGTTTGATAAGGTCCCCCATGGTCGGCTCATGATGAAAGTAAGGAGGTGTGGGATAGAGGGAAAGTTGGCCGATTGGATAGGTAACTGGCTATCTGATCGAAGACAGAGGGTGGTGGTGGATGGAAAATTTTCGGACTGGAGGCAGGTTGCTAGCGGAGTGCCACAGGGATCAGTGCTTGGTCCTCTGCTCTTTGTGATTTTTATTAATGACTTAGAGGAGGGGGCTGAAGGGTGGATCAGTAAATTTGCTGATGACACCAAGATTGGTGGAGTAGTGGATGAGGTGGAGGGCTGTTGTAGGCTGCAAAGAGACATAGATAGGATGCAAAGCTGGGCTGAAAAATAGCAAATGGAGTTTAACCCTGATAAATGTGAGGTGATTAATTTTGGTAGGACTAATTTAAATGTGGAATGCAGCGTCAAAGGTAGGGTTCTGAAGACTGTGGAGGAACAGAGAGATCTTGGGGTCCATATCCACAGATCCCTGAAGGTTGCCAGTCAAGTGGATAGAGCTGTGAAGAAGGCCTATAGTGTGTCAGCTTTTATTAACAGGGGGTTGGAGTTTAAGAGCCGTGGGGTTATGCTGCAACTGTACAGGACCTTGGTGAGACCACATTTGGAATATTGTGTGCAGTTCTGGTCACCTCACTATAAGAAGGATGTGGAAGCGCTGGAAAGAGTGCAGAGGAGATTTACCAGGATGCTGCCTGGTTTGGAGGGTAGGTCTTATGAGGAAAGGTTGAGGGAGCTAGGGCTGTTCTCTCTGGAGCGGAGGAGGCTGAGGGGAGACTTAATAGAGGTTTATAAAATGATGAAGGGGATAGATAGAGTGAACGTTCAAAGACTATGTCCTCGGGTGGATGGAGCTATTACAAGGGGGCATAACTATAGGGTTCATGGTGGGAGATACAGGACGGATATCAGAGGTAGGTTCTTTACGCAGAGAGTGGTTGGGGTGTGGAATGGACTGCCTGCAGTGATAGTGGAGTCAGACACTTTAGGAACATTTAAGCGGTTATTGGATAGGCACATGGAGCACACCAGGATGGTAGGGAGTGGGATAGGTTGATCTTGGTTTCAGATAAAGCTCGGCACAACATCGTGGGCCGAAGGGCCTGTTCTGTGCTGTACTGTTCTATGTTTCTATGATTGTGTTGCAAGTCTATATGAGCAAAGAATGGGAAAGTGGGACTAATTGGATAGTACTTTCAAAGAATCAGCACAAGAGCGATGGGTAGAATGGCCTGTGCTGTATAATTCTATGATTTAAATTAGAGCACCCTCCTTCATTTCACAGGCAATACATTTATCTTATTTTAACCTCAATGTGAGTGCAAACCTTGAAGAAAGATACCGGGTGGGATTTTACGGCGTCGCTTGACCCAAGACTGGAAAATCCTGCCCGAGGTCAATGGACCTTCCCATTGTCCGCCCCTCACCCACTCCGATTCCCATGGTGGGCGGGGCGGTAGAATTCCACTGACCAAGTCTTATACCGTTTGCTCCATTCAGCAGCAACAGACACAACAAAATCTTCCAACACATTGCATTTAACCCCAAAAAACTGGCCCCAAAACCATGCATCTGGTTCATTGATATTTTGATATTGATGCAACTCACACAAATGAGAAATTCCATTGCATAAAATTACGTCAGATGTATAGAATAGAAATAGATCACTTCGTCAAACTGCTCTGTGACATTTACACTCCATAGCAGACTCCTCACACACCTCATGATGTCACCCAATCAGCATATTCTTCTATTCTGTTCTCCCTCATGCATTTATCCAACTTCCTGTTAAACACATCCTACTACTTAGAACATAGAACATAGAACAGTACAGCACAGAACAGGCCCTTCGGCCCACGATGTTGTGCCGAGCTTTATCTGAAACCAAGATCAAGCTATCCCACTCCCTATCATCCTGGTGTGCTCCATGTGCCTATCCAATAACCGCTTAAATGTTTCTAAAGTGTCTGACTCCACTATCACTGCAGGCAGTCCATTCCACACCCCAACCACTCTCTGCGTAAAGAACCTACCTCTGATATCCAACCACCGAAGTAAGACTAACCGGTCTATAATTACCAGGGTCATTTCGATTCCCTTTCTTAAACAGAGGAACAACAGTCCCTCAGGGTTGAGGGTGACTTGCTTCCACTCCGGGGAGGTGGGTTCTGCGGTGGTGAGTAGTCCAATGCTGGAGCCGCAGACACTGCCACAGGGGGTGTTTGATGAGGGGGGTGGGTGGGTCACTCTGGATTCTGAGTTCTCTTTCTGCTGCTTGGCCTCCGCGTGCTCCACCCCGTGACGCTCGAGCTGATCGGCGCCTTCGCAGACGCTTCTTCTCCAGTTTGTGAGTTCTAAGGCAAACGATTCCCACGTGTCGATGGGGATGTTGCATTTATTTAGGGAGGTTTCAGAGGATCCTGTAAGGTTTCTCTGCCCTCCTAGTGATTGCTTGCCCCTGCGGAGCTCAGAGTGAGGCACTTGTTTTGGGAGTCTCATGTTGGGCATGTGGACAATGCAACCTGCCCATTGCAGCTGGTCGAGTGTGACCTGTGCCCCGATACTGGGGCTATCGGTCTGGGAGAGGACAGTCACATTGGTACACCTATGCACCAGTGGATTTGCAGGATTTTG
Source organism: Mustelus asterias (assembly GCF_964213995.1). Classification (NCBI taxonomy): domain Eukaryota; kingdom Metazoa; phylum Chordata; class Chondrichthyes; order Carcharhiniformes; family Triakidae; genus Mustelus; species Mustelus asterias. Next base: position 2,769,925 of record NC_135809.1, read on the forward strand.
GAGGCAATGTTGGTGATATCTCTCCAGGGGTTTGAGGTTTCTGCTGTACATTGTCCATGTTTCTGATGCATACAGGAGGGCGGGGACCCCGGCTGCTCTGTGGACCATGAGCTTGGATTTGAGGTCTCGGTCTTCGAGTGCTCTCTTCCTCGGGTGATCGAAGGCTGCACCGGCGGATTGGAGTCGATGCTGGATTTCATCGTCAGTGTCTGCGCACTCCGAGAGGAGGCTCCCAGGGATTGGGAAATGATCCACGTTGTCCAGGAGCTCACCGTGAATCCTGATGGTCAGGGGACAGTTTTGTGTGGCTGGAGCAGGCTGGGAGAGAACCTTTGTTTCCAGGATGTTTATTCTGAGGCCCATTCTCTCACACGCCTCGGTGAATGCGTCGACGATGGTTTGGAACTCGGCCTCCGAGTGCGCGCACACACAGGTGCGTCTGCATACTGCAGCTCGGTGACAGAGGTTGGGGTGGTCTTGGTTCTGGCCTGGAGGCATCAGAGGTTGAACAGTTTCCCGCTTGCCGGTAGGTTAGCTCCACTCCAGCGGGGAGCTTCAAGGTGATGGGGTAGAATGTTGCAGTGAGAAAAATGGAGAAGAGCGTTGTTGCGATGACACAGCACTGTTTGATTCTGGTTTGACATGGACTGGGTCTGTGGTGGTTCCGCGGGGAGGGTCACGACTCACATCATTATGGAGTAAGCGGAGAATGGCAACGAATTTCAACAAATCCAAGGAAAATTCAGGGAACAGCATCAGCCTCTGTATGCAGCCTTCTTCCATCTCGCAAAAGCCTTCGACTCCGTCAATCACGAGGGATTGTGGGACATCCTCCTGAAAATCAGCTGCCCACAGAAATAACATCCTGACTATTCACCTCGACTACTCCAATTCCAGTGTTAGTGAGTTCCACATTCTCGCCACTCTGGATTTTGCTGAATTTCCTATTAGCTTTCTTCATGACTAATTTGTATCTGTGGAGTTGTTTTTTGTGGAGATTAGGGTTAGGTTGTGGCCCAGTGGGTAGCATCCCTACCCCTGAGCCGGAAGCTCGAGGCTTGAGTCCCACCCCAGCACTTGAAAGAGTGTGTGGACTGCGACCAAACATAGGATCAACCTGTAAATCCTTCCAACACACGCCAATGGCAGAAAGAGCAGGACAGATTCCTGGCCATGCATGCGATGGAAAAAAAGTTGGAGCTTCTCCCATCCTTATCCATAGCTCGAGATTACAACATGCACGGAAACCCAGACTCCCTGGTTGAACTGGAACCGACCACCATTGAATATTATCTCTGCTTTTGGTCTCTTCCATAAACTGGAACATTTTATCTATTATATCAAACCCTTCCGTAATCCCTTTTATAATCTTGGCGGGTTCCTTCAGCTCATGCATCTGCCTGCTCGTGTTTAAAAATAGAAAAAGGCCCCATAATCTGTTCAGCCTTTCCTAATGGGTAGAACAGTGAAGAGGTCAAAGAACGCAGCGGCCTCCCAGACTCCAATCCAAATAGGTGGGAGCCATAGCTCAATGGAAGAATCTTAACTCTAACCACGTTACTGAGTTAGCTCAATACATTTACCCGCAGAAAGATAATGCAATCCCTAGCTAAGCATTCCCTGAACCTTTCCAGTTTAATTGTTTGGTCTGGAAGTTTGGTGAATTGGAATGTGCCGATCAGTCTCAATCGCCACCTAAAAGCACAAAGCACTCTGTGCTCCATGTGTAGCAAGGTGCGATATCTGCTCTACAGCATCCGCACAGCACAATCCAGCAACTTTATATTTTATATATATATATATATTACATACATATCACAGCAGGTGCACATCAGGTTCTGTGAGTATCACTCTTGCCTCTGAGTCAGAAGGTCATGGGTCAAGTCCCATTTCAGAGACCTGAGGGCAAAATCTTGGCCGACACACTGTCCTTTCTCCTTATACAGTGCCTTGAGATCAAGGAGGACTTGCTTCCACCTGGTTCAATGCACTCCCATTGCTGCACTGCCGGGGGAACCTCACTTGGATAGGACATTAAACCACTTGCTCTCGCAGGTAGGTGTAAAAGATCCCCCGGCACTATTTCGCAGAAGAACAGGGAAGAGTTCTCCTCGTGTCCTGCAGCCAATATTTATCCCTCACTTGACATCCTCGAAACAGAGTATCCGCTCATTGTCACACTGCGGTTTGTGGGAGCTTGCTGTGCACCAATTGGCTGACGGACTTACTGCACTCCTCAGTCCTCAATCAGTTAAGAGAATTCTGGTGAAGATTAAGAATTTGGCACATGCACATTCCAAAGGAATCTAAGGCATGTTTGGAAGAAAGCTGTGTATTACATTAGAGAAGAACAATGCAGAATATGGAGAGGAACTAAAACCATCTTCAGGATTTAAAAGAAAAATATTTTGCAGTAATTGTGTTTGAAACCATGGACAGCTGCAGTGGGCAGTCAGTTTAAGGCCGGGTATCACTTTACATTTTCCAGGTGAGCGACATGGGGAGGCCTATCAGCTGTAACCCAGTACTCGGTCAACGAGTTAAATAACATCTGATTCCATTATTACCTCCAATAATGTCCTGCACCTGAAACAATTTGCTTCATAATTTTAGTTAATTAGAAAAGAGTTGGAACTGTAGTTACAGTAGGAACCATTTCCAGTGTCCGACATGATACAGAAAATTGGGACAATTTTACTATTTTTTCATGCACAGCACACAAAGCTCTGTCTCAAATCCTGTAGCAGACACAAAAAACTATATTAACCCCCAATTTCCTGCCCCCTCTATCTCAGCGGATAACTCTGCTAAACTGGCACGATTGGCAGCTTGTACAACTTTGCCCAAACAGCCAATCATGAGTTGCGATCCTGCCCAACACGCTAACAGAGTATACAAGTGGCTAGAAGCAATGATTATTTATACAGTCCCTTCAACCTGGTAACACGTCCCAGAGGTGCCTCACTGGAGCATTGCCAAACAAACATTTCACCGGGAGCCACACTGGGAGAAACGAGGATCGGTGACCACACGTTTCATCAAAAGAAATCAGTTTGAAGAAATTGTTTAAAAGAGGGAGAGAGGTATGGAGGCTTCAGGAGAGAATTCTAGAGCTTGGAACAATGGCAGCTGAGAACACTGCTGAAAAACAGAAACAGAATAAAAATAAGCATTTCTGGGCCTTTCACAACCTCAGGATTTTCCACATCACTTTACAGCCAATTAAAGTGCCTATGAAGTGTGGTCACTCTAATTATGTAGGAAACATGGCAACTAATTTATGCACAGCAAGATCTCACAAACAGCAAGGTGATAATGGCCAGATAGTCTGTTTATAGTGATGTTGACTGAGGAATAAGGTTGAGCAGGATTCCGGAAAGAATACACCCCACTCTCCGCTCATTTTCTGAAAATCGGCACAGTTTTATTACGTCCACCCAAGTGGGCAGACGGGGCAGCAGTTTGATGTTTCATCTGAAAGAAGCGATGTTGGCAGCACGCCAAGTATTGGCAGGGCGCCAAGTGTCTACATTCTGATTATTCTAATTCCTGGAAGATTCAACAGAGACTGCACCCCAAAAACCCTCTCAATTTTCCATATATTATATTTACTGTTTCGAATAGTTGACTTTTAAGGAGAAGACCTTTTATTAAAACAAAGTTACTTTCCCACCAGGTGTAATGGAGAGGATCCATAAAGGCAGCGTGGTTGATGCTGGGGTGTGTGGACTTCCAAAAGGTGTTTGGCAGAAGTAGCTAATAATCTTTTGGCAAAATTAAAGTCCATGAGTTGAAAATGGAAGTTCTTTATCTGAGTGCAGGATTTGAAACAAGATCGGTGAATTTTTGCATAAATAGAAATTAATTGGTGTAAACTGATAGGCTACAGGGTGACTAAGGCTGGGAACTAAATATTCAAAGATACTTGACATTTCAAAAAGATAGGAGGAGGAGGTGGGGTAGCTCTACTAATAAAGGATGAGAATTAATACAATCGTGAGAAATGACCTCGGCTCAGAAGATTATGATGCTTTGATGGAGATAAAATAGTAAGGGATATATGTCACTGGTGGCAGTGGTTTATTGGCCCTTCAACAGCAGTGCACTGTAGAACAGGATATAAATCAATAAATAAATAAAGAGGGGGTGTAGGAAAGGTACTGTATTATTCATGATTTCAAACTAGGCACAGATTGGACAAAGGGCCCTGGTGGAGAGTTCATAAGAGTGTTTGTGACAGTTTCTTGACAGCCAGAGAGGTCCAAGGAGGAAATTCTCGGGCCTTGACAGGTGAAGGCATGGCCAACATGGAGTGATTAAAATTGGGGAGACGAAAGAGATCAAACATGGTGCAGTGCCAGAGGACGTTACAGAAAAAGGAGGGTTATTACAGGCAAGGCCTTTATCTCTCCTTCTTTATACATTATATATATTAAAGCAGCAGGGTAAATTTGCGTGTATCACATGACGGACAGTTATCTACAAATCAATTTTTGACGAGAAGAGATTAGTGAGGTCAAAGTTTTGGTCACAGGTACACAAATAAAGCTTCCAGCTGGACTAATAAGGAAAGGAACTACTTCCAATTTTAGCTAATTCTAATTTCAGTTACCAGACTGCAGTGGAAAGGATCACCGTACTTGCACAAAAATTGAACCAAGGAAACATCTGTAGGACTCTGAGATAGAGCAGGGAAGGATGAGTGATTAATCACTCTATCAGAGGCGCGATCGGCTGAATGGTCTCTGCCTGTGCTGTAAGATACGCTGTCTGAATCCTAGACCATTCGTATGTAAGCCTTTCATTAAAATGTGAATTTGAATACAAAATCTCTTAGAGTCCTAGAGGTTTACAGCATGGAAACAGGCCCTTCGGCCCAACTTGTCCATGCCGCCCTTTTTTTAAACCCCTAAACTAATCCCAATTGCCTGCATTTGGCCCATATCCCTCCATACCCATTGTACCCATGTAACTGTCTAAATGCTTTCTAAAAGATAAATCTTCTGATTGTTTTTTGATTTATTGTAACATATTCGTATACAGTGAAAAGTATTGTTTCTTGTATGCTATTCAGACAAAGCATACCGTTCATAGAGAAGGAAAGGAGAGAGTGTTACAGTAATAGCTAGGGTGTAGAGAAAGATCAACTTAATGCAAGGGAAGTCCATTCAAAAGTCTGACAGCAGCAGGGAAGAAGCTGTTCTCGAGTCGGTTGGTATGTGACCTCAGGCTTTTGTATCTTTTTCCCGATAGAAGAAGGTGGAAGAGAGAATGTCTGGGGTGCGTGGGGTCCTTAATTATGCTGGCTGCTTTGCCGAGGCAGCGGGAAGTGTAGACAGAGTCAATGGATGGGAGGCTGGTTTGCGTGATGGATTGGGCTACATTCACGACCATTCCTTGCGGCCTTGGGCAGAGCAGGAGCCACACCAAGCTGTGATACACCCAGAAAGAATGCTTTCTATGGTGCATCTGCAAAAGTTGGTGAGAGTCGTAGCTGACATGCCAAATTTCCTTAGTCTTCTGAGAAAGTAGAGGCATTGGTGGTTTTTTTTTTTTAACTATAGTGTCAGCATGGGGGGGACCAGGACAAGGTGTTAGTGATCTGGACACCTAAAAACATGAAGCTCTCGACCCTTTCTACTTCATCCCCATTGTGACGATAATACCTGTCTGCTCCATTGCACCTTGTCTGCGATGCTGCTGATAGTGGTCGGGTTGCAAACTCTTACCTTCAACTTTGAATATCAGGACTCCTGACAAAGAAAGTTCAAAAGAAACGAGATTCACAAACCAGTCGGGATTGGGTCAGGATAACGCTGGCCATAAAGGAACATCAGAAAATGTTGGTAGAGATTGGGGGCAGTGCTGCACAGACGGGAGGTGCATCTGACCTCTCTCAGATGGCTGCAAAATAAGTAAGTCGCAGGCACTGTTTCACACAGTGGAGAAGTTATCCCCGGTGTCCTGGCCAATATTTATTTCTCAACCAACATCCCAGAAACAGACTGTTGGTCATTACCACACTACTGTTAATAGGAGTATAATATACTCGATTATTTGCTGCATTCTTTTATCACAACTCTTCAGACGTACTTCATTGGCTCTGACGTACTTTGGAACGTCCTGAGATCATGAAAACAGCTATAAATACAAGGCTTTCTTTATCTTTGACGGAAAATTGGAGATGAAGAGGATAGAATGGCAAGAAGATGCATGAAGATGAAATCCTGGACCCAAAGATTAAGATCAAATGGAGTCACACACCAGCCAGCACAATCTCAAACAGCAGAGAGGGGGGAGAAATAGATGACTCCAATAAATCTGATAAAGACTGCTTTTCCACTCATTCTCAGAGCTGACAACAACATTACTTTCTGTTTGTTGAATAATCTAACTTGGAAGAGGCTGGGATTTTTACCCAGCACAAGCTGAAATCTCTGCAAGAAACGGTGAGCTCAAAACATAAGTTACACATTGCTAAATAATGTGAAATAATTCCAACTTCCCATCAATGGCTTTGGCACTGTTCATAAGAACTTGCCAAGGAACGCAACACTCCTAATAAGGAAATAAGTCCATGGTCTGTGCTATTTAACTATTTTAATACTGAATGTTCTTTGCAGTTTTGAAACCACATGCACATTCAGTACATACCTAATTACCAGACCCAGGGCTGATAGGTTCAAGATGTTAATACTGAAACTGGAGGAAATGTTTGTTTTGTCCTATTTTACATTTTGGGATTTTCTGAAATTGCATTCAAACCAACAATAACCACCTGCACCAACTCTGACGCCCAATGGTTTGGTTTGGTTCCGGTGACCACTCAATAGGTTCAGAATGCCCATGATCAACAACAAACTGGGAGCAACTTGAATTTATATAGCATCTTTAAGGTGCTAGAATATCCCAAAGGAGGGTTTGTTTATTTTTTAAAAATGGACACTGAGCCACTTAAGATGATATTAGGACAGGTGATCAAAAGCTTGGTCAAAGAGATAAGAGTTTAAGGAGCGTCTGAAATGAGGAGAGAGATGCTCAATGCGCAGAGGTGTGAATTTCAGAGCTCAAGGCCAAGGCAGTGCTGGAGATTACCCAATGAAGTTGAGGACATGCAAGTGGTCAGAATCAGAGCAAGAAGTTTAACAACACCAGGTTAAAGTCCAACAGGTTTATTTGGTAGCAAAAGCCACACAAGCTTTCGGAGCCTTAAGCCCCTTCTTCAGGCGAGTGGGAATTCTGTTCACAAACAGGGCATATAAAGACACAGACTCAATTTACAGAATAATGGTTGGAATGCGAATACTTACAGCTAATCAAGTCTTTAAGATACAAACAATGCGAGTGGAGAGAGCATTAAGACAGGTTAAAGAGATGTGTATTGTCTCCAGACAGGACAGCCAGTGAGACTCTGCAGGTCAAGCTGTGGGGATTACAGATAGTGTGACATGAACCCAATAGCCCGGTTGAGGCCGTCCTCATGTGTGCGGAACTTGGCTTTCAGTTTCTGCTCAGCGACTCTGCGCCGTCGTATGTCGTGAAGGCCGCCTTGGAGAACGCTTACCCGAATATCAGAAGCCGAATGCCCGTGACTGCTGAAATGTTCCCAACAGGAAGAGAACAGTCTTGCCTGGTGATTGTCGAGCGGTGTTCATTCATCCGTTGTCGCAGCGTCAGAATCAGAGCAACAGAGATCCCAGTGAGCTGTAGCCCATGGAAAACTCACTCGGGGTGGGGGACAGAGTGTCGATTGTCACTAATGAGCAATCACTCAGTGTGGGACAGGGAGTGGGACTGAAGGGGAGCACTGGGGCAGGGGGTGAGTATAAAGGCGAGCAGCAGAGGCAAGTGATAAGGGAGCAGTGATGAGGGAGGAGAAAGAGAAATGGGACAAAGTGAAGTTCTCAGTCAAGGAGGATAGCTCATCTTTCCATTTCACATTCCATCATCAGCTGACGGGGGTGGATTTGGGGTTCACTAAATATTTAACATCGTCTCCAGGCCTGGAATCTCATCAGTGGGGCGGAGAAGGTGGAAGGGAGCTTTGCAGTTGAAAATTCTGTGTGTGGTACTGAGGATTCAGGAGGGTTGATTTCCATCTCTATCCCTTCTCTGACCCAAGGGGTCACAGAGAGACAATGAGATAAATAACCAGTTAAATGGTGTCAGTTGAGGGGTACATGTTGAGGAGGGCATTGGGAGAACTCTCAATTTTTCACTGCTGAAATGTCTTTGTGAAGCAAACGTGCAAATATTTAATGTTTTAAATATCTGTATGACTCAATGTTTGTATTTTGAACACATTATTAGACAGTATTAAATTTATAGATACTCTGTCCAATCTTGCCAAAAACACATTCTTCATGATATCATAAATCACAGTTCAACTTTCTATTTGGTTCAATCTCTTTGAAACAAAGGTCACGGCACAGACTGCACTTTATACGGAAAAATCAAACAATTTGAGAAAATTTGCTTGCCAGCTGTGGTCCAATGGGTAACTCTCTTGCCCCCGACAGATCAGTGAGGTGCCACACTCGGACTGCTGTTATTCCAGAGGTGCTGTTATTCTTTCCAATGCAGCATTAACACCAAGACCCAACTGCCCTCCCAGGTGGAAGTAAAAGATCCCGTGGTTACAGAGTAATTCTGCCCAGAATCCTGGTCATCATTTCTTGCTCCAGCTATATATTAACCTGCCGATCCTGGTTTGTGGAACATTGCTCAGCATGGATCAGTTATCAATTCCACTGATACAGCAGCAACAAGCACAGCTCAGAAATAAATGAAAGCTTCATTGGTTGTGACGTGTTTTGGAAGGTGATAACGTGTCAGGTAAATACAAGTCCTTCTTTTCTCTATCCATGTCACAGAATTCTACAGCAGAGGGAGGCCATTCAGCCCATTGTATCTGTGGCAGCTCTTTAAATGAGCTATTCAAATAATCCACTCCTCTACAGTACTGAATTCCTCCTCCTTCTCACATTTATCCAATTCCCTTTGGAAATTTACAATTGAATCTGCTTCCACTGTCCATTCAGGCAGCGCCTTTCAGATCAAATAGATAACTTTTTTTTTAAAACACCAAATTTTTTTAAATGTTAAAGTGACTACTGGGAAAGATGTTTTCTGAGGATCCATGTGACACATTCCAGTTTGATGGAATTCCAGTGAACGCAAAAATCAGCAGCAACTAAAACAATTTGATCTCAGCAAAACACTTTTAAATTTCCTCTAAATCTTTGTTCTCCGGTGGACACTATTGGTTTCTCCCTGATGTCCTGGCCAATAAACAGCCGAATTTCTGGATGCCGAATGGTCAGATTGGAGACGTCCCCCAGATGACATGCCTTGGATGTGCCAACCTAAGGGTTCTGCAGGAATTTACCCAGGAAGTTGCAACTTCCGGTGGGTAATTTCTCTGCGCTGGGAACCCTCCAAGAAATTCTCCACATCAGAGTTAGATTTGGAGATTATCACGTAGCGTTTTGATTCACTCGGCAGAATAGTTAACTTAATTCTGCTCTCCCCCCAGCCCAGACATCCCCCATCCTGGACACCACCCACCCCCCACCCCCCCCCCGACAAATCCACAGACATCTCCCACCCCCGGATCCTCTGTCTCCCAACTGGCACCTTACCAACCACCACCACCTTGCCCACTCTGCCAGCTACTACACTACCCAACCTGCCCACTTAGCCCACTCACACACTCTGACTAATGCAGTGAAAAGCTATTTAAAATGTCCCAAAGCTTTTCAGTGTTAGTGAGTGAAGACTTACCAAAATGTGGCAGCTGGGGCCATAGCAACTGGCTTCTCCTAACAGTCCTGCTCTGTGAGGGAGGACTCAGAGAACAGGTTCTCTCCACGTTTCTGAACAGGTCCCCGTTTGTCTGGGCCAGAAATACAAGCTCTGGCACTGAGTAAAACAACGAGGATCGGAGTGGAGTGGAATCTGACAGTGAGTGCCACTTCTCAGAAGATTCAGCCCATCACCACACAGCTGTCTCAGGGAGCTTGCTGTGCACTAATTTGAGACATTTCCGACACTAAAACACTTCCAAAGTACATCATTGACTATAAAGCAGGTGGGGGCATCCTGTGGCTGTGAAAGTTGCCGTATAAATTCAAACCTTCCTCTATGCTGAAACAAAGACAGATTGGGCATTTATCATTTTTAATATGTGTCTTTATGTGAAGGATATGAAAGAAAGCATGTGCTGCTTTTATCCAATCATCAGTTGTGTGTTTTGAAGCGCTATCCAAATGACCAAACAACCACGCAGAGGTTAAGGACCATAAAAATAACACAATGACTGGCTTCAGCTGCCTTACAAACAGGGCACGGGGCCAACCCTTTCCCAACAGCCTCATAATCAGGCGCGCAGTAGCCGCAACACTTCAGATGTGTAACTTTCACCTGGAACAGGGCTTTGCTGATGATATTTACGAGGAAAATGCGGGTTCCTGGAAAGAGCCCGCTAAATCAAACTAACCCACGCTGCACTGCAAAACGCAAGGAGCAGCTGCCATGGATTTCAGGGTGCCAATCAATCGAAGACGGTTGTGAGCAAAAGGACCACTTACACACTTGGACACACACACACAGACACAGAAACACACACACACACAGAAACACACACACACACACACAGAAACACACACACACACACACACAGAAACACACACACACACACAGAAACACACACACACAGAAACACACACACACAGAAACAGAAACACACACACACAGAAACAGAAACACACACACACAGACAGAAACACACACACAGACAGAAACACACACACACACACAGAAACACACACACACACAGAAACACACACACAGAAACACCTGTCCAAAAACACTCAATTAAGCCACTCCTTGAAAGTCACCAGTTATTGTCTGGAAGTGAACACAACAGCCTTGAGTGTGTTCCAAAGATAATAAAAAGTGCCCCACTTAGAAAATGCCTTCATCCTGACGAGGTGAAGTATTTACGAGGGTTTTAGTTGCTTATACACACAATATACGTTTTGGAAGTGGAGTCTGCACAATACATCAGTCCACACTGTCACGTCATTTCCAAATGACTGCATTAAACAGAAGGTTTCAGAATGGATATGGGAAAGGAAGGTGATCTCGTGCCTATTCCACCAACCAATCAGATCTCTGCCTTACCTCGAATTACCTGCTTTGGCTCTGCATCCTTCATGCCAACAGAAGGTTAGCAATCTCAAGCTTTGAAACGTTCAGTTGGGGAGTCAGGGAGGCACGGTGACAGAGTGGTTAGCACTGCTGCCTCACAGCGCCAGGGACCCAGGTTCAATTCCCGGCTTGGGTCACTGTCTGTGTGGAGTCTGCACGTTCTCCCCATGTCTCCGTGGATTTCCTCCCACAGTCCGAAAGATGTGCTAGTTAGATGCATTGAACCGAACAGGCGCCGGAGTGTGGCGACTAGGGGATTTTCACAGTAACTTCACTGCAATGTTAATGTAAGCCTTAAGAACATGGCAGGAGTGGGCCATCTGGCCCCTCGAGCCTGCTCCGCCATTCAATAAGATCATGGCTGATCTTTTCGTGGACTCAGCTCCACTTACCCGCCCACTCACCATAACCCTTAATTCCTTTACTATTCAAAAATGTATCTATCCTTGCCTTAAAAACTTGTGACATTTAGAAATAAACTTTAAACTAAAGCATTCTGAGCAGTTGCTGCAAAGTGGTTCCCAAAGTTCAGAATTTTAATTCATCAGTGAGCCAACAAAAGGATCTAAATAAAACTCTCCAGACTCAAAACATTCAAATAGGAAAAATAGAAATTAGTAATCTAGGCCACATGTGCCAGACTGCGGGGTCACAACTGGGGCACATTTGCACTAAACATACACTGTAATCTATCAATTCAAACTAAAAACCTTTCGATCAGGACTTACAGAGGAAGGCACTCAGCTTGGCCTTTTCATTAATTCTTTCACAGGGTGTGGATGTCACTGGCCAGGCCAGCATTTACTGCCACAGTTTCTGGCTGGTCCACTTCTGATTAATGGTACCCCCCCAGGATGTTACTCATGGGAGATTCAGCAATGGCAATGCCATTAAATGTCATGGGGTGATGGGAGTTGGATTCTCTCTTGGTGGAGATGGTCATTGCCTGGCACTTGCATGGTGCAAATGTACCTAGCTACTTACCAGCCCAGGCCTGAACACAGTCCATGTCCTGCTGCGTTGGACACAGACTGATTCAGCAGTCGCGAATGGTGCTAAACATTCTGTGCAAGCAGTGAACATCCCCACTTCTGATTTTATGATGGGGATCAATGGTAATTTCTGAAGCAGCTGAAGATGGCTGGGCCTCGGACATCACCCTCAAATTCCCGCAGTGATGTCCTGGAACTCAGATGACTGACCTCCAATCTTTTGTACCAGGTTTGACTCCAACCAGTGGAGTATTTTCCCCCATTTCTCACCGCCTGCAGTTTTGCCAGGGTTCCTTGATGCCACAATCGATCAAATGTGCACTTGATGTCAAGGGCAGACACTCTTGGCTGGAGTTGAGCTCTTTTGTCCAAGTTTCGACCAAGGCTGTAATGAGGTCAGGAGCTGAGTGACCCTGGCAGAACCCAAACTGAGCGTCAGCGTGTAAGTGCCATGTGATAGCACTGCGAATGAACCCTTCCAACACTTTGCAGATGATTCAAGGATAGACTAACACGGCAGTAATTGGCCTGGTTGGATTTGTCTTGTTTGGTGTACAGGACATACCTGGGCAATTTTCCACATTGCCGGGTAGATGCCAGTGTTGTGGCTGTACTGGAAGAGCTTGACTAGGGGATGTGGCAAGTTCTGGAGCACAAGTCTTCAGTACTATTGCCAGAATAACGTCAGGGCCCATTGCCTTTACAGTATCCAGTGCCTCCAACTGTTTCTTCATATCATGTGGAGTGAATCAAACTGGCTGCGGACTGACATCTGTGATGCTGGGGACCTCAGCAGGGGGCCGAGATGGATCATCCACTTGGTACTTCTGGCTGCAGATGGCTCTTTGAAAGTGTTTTCCAATTAGAGTGGGAGCTCGGTGTGGAAATGATGAGGAATGTGTGCTGCGTCAGGAATTTGATACAGGTGGTAATTTGATGCGGGGGGGAGAGAGCGGTGTTGTTTTTTATATCCTTTTTAAACTTCAGTAAGTGCTCAATGTCCTTCTTCTGTCTCTAAGCTAAGAGATTTGTAATTATGTTATCTGTGCAAAAAAGGATGAATTGACTAATCAACTAAACAAGGTTAGACAGACCTGGAGGGATGGTGTGTGTTGTGACTGCAACATTAGAGAATCTGGGGAATGTATTGCAATCCCTGGCCACCCCTATCTGTGGTAAGTGTTGTGGCTCAGAGTTACTGAACTGGAGTAAAAGCCGCAGACATTGCGGAGTGTCAGGGAGAAGGGTTACCTCGACATGTTCTAAGAGGCAGTCACACACCTTAGGTCGGGTAGAACTTTTGAGTTAGGCAATGGTCAGGGACAGGAGGATGCGTCTGCGAGGCAGGTAGCTAAATGGACTCAGCACATAGCAAGGTAGGAGACAAAGCATTTAACCTTGACCGAAGGTGTGAGGTGTTTGCTATCCGTGCAGGTGGGGAGAGAACTGCAGGGTGGACGAGCAAAATGATCATGGCGAAGGATGCCATTCAAGTGGAGAGAGTGAAAAGGAACACAATGGTGTTAGGAGACAGTTTTGAGGTGGGACAGAGAGAGGACACGTCCCTTTCCTTCGTGCTCTGCCACTTTTCTTTCAGCTCACATCCAACCCTTGTTGCTCCCTGTGATGCCTTGCCCTTATCTTGTGGCTTGCTATCTTCTTGCCTCCTGGGCCTTTTTCTTCTTATATGTTATTATCCGTGTTAATGTTTTCAGCCAAGGAGACAAATACTGTCCTCTGCCGCCAAAACAGGTAGCTCTGAAGGTTGCATTGCGTGCCTGGTGCCAGGGTTAAACACAGTAAGAAGTCTCACAACACCAGGTTAAAGTCCAACAGGTTTATTTGGTAGCAAATACCATAAACTTTCAGAGCACAGCTCCTTCGTCAGATGGAGTGGATATCTGTTCTCAAACAGTGCAAACAGACACAGAAATCAAATTACAGAATACTGATTAGAATGCAAATCTCTACAGCCAGCCAGGTCTTAAATGTACAGACAATGTGGGTGGAGGGAGCATTCAACACAGGTTAAAGAGATGTGTATTGTCTCCAGACAGAACAGCTAGTGAAATTCTGCAAGTCCAGGAGGCAAGCTGTGGGGGTTATTGATAATGTGACATAAATCCAACATCCCGGTTTAGGTCGTCCTCATGTGTGCGGAACTTGGCTATCAGTTTCTGCTCAGCGACTTAGGACGGCCTAAACCGGGATGTTGGATTTATGTCACATTATCAGTAACCCCCACAGCTTGCCTCCTGGACTTGCAGAATTTCACTAGCTATTCTGTCTGGAGACAATACACGTCTCTTTAACCTGTGTTGAATGCTCCCTCCACCCACATTGTCTGTACATTTAAGACCTGGCTGGCTGTAGAGATTTGCATTCTAATCAGTATTCTGTAATTTGATTTCTGTGTCTGTTTGCACTGTTTGAGAACAGATATCCACTCCATCTGACGAAGGAGCTGTGCTCCGAAAGCTTATGGTATTTGCTACCAAATAAACCTGTTGGACTTTAACCTGGTGTTGTGAGACTTCTTACTGTGCTTACCCCAGTCCAATGCCGGCATCTCCACGCCAGGGTTAAAGACAGTTCTTTGTAACTGGGATTGAATTTGGAGTGGGAGGGAGAGGACCAAGTTGACATTGCTCACATAGAAACCAATAACGGTAGAACAATGTTCTGCTGAGAAAGGAGAGACAGCGCTGATGGTGAAGGATGACATCAGAGCCTGTAGCAAAGGCAATGTAGTCATTGAGAGAGACTCGCACCTTCATATAGAGTGGAAATAGACTGGTATAGACTCAAATTGGCACTGGTGGGCTAGAAGATGAGTTGTAGAATATTTTGGTGACAATTTCTTGGGGCAACACATTGCGCAACCAACTAGAGAGAAAACCACCCTAAATCTCATATTGTCTGATGAGGCAGGATTAATTAGTAATCTATCACAATACAATTGAATTCAATGTTTAGTCTGAAAGTGAGATTCTCCAATCCCAAACAAAAACCTTAAACTTAGTCCAAAGATGTGCGGGTTAGGTGGATTGGCCATGCTAAGTTGACCCTTGTGTCAGGGGGTTAGCAGGATAAATGTGTGGGGTTACGGGAATAGGAGCTGGGTTTGGTTGTTGTCGGTGCAGGCTCGATGGGCCAAATGGCCTCCTTCTGCATTGTAGGGAATCTATGATTCTATAAACAATGCCAATTATACAGACATGAGAGGAGAAGTGGCCAAGGCTGACTGGGTAAATAGACTGAAGGATATGGCCACAAATAAATAGTGGGAAACTTTTAAAGAAGCAATTGAAAATGTTCAACTGAAAGATATTCCATTGAAAGACAAACCTCAGCAACAAAGATCCATCCATGCCGTACCAAGTTGGTGAAGGATAGTATTAGATTAAAAGAAAAGGCTTATAATGTTGCAAAGGATTCTATCAAATTTGACCAAAGGGAGTATTTTAGAAACCACCAAAGGGCCAACAAAAAGTAGAATATGGGAGGAAATTAGCCAGGAATATAAAAACAGATTGTAAGGGTTTGTGTAAGTATATAAAAAGAGAGTAGCTAAAGTAAACATTGATCCCTTAGAAGCAGAAACAGGAAAAATATTATGGGGAATGAGGAAATGGCAGAGGCATTGAACAATATTTTGTCTCTGTCTTCACAGTAGAAGACATAAGTTAGATACCATAAATAGTGGGTAACCTAGATGCCAAGAAGCACAAGAAAACTAATATTAGATAAAAAGCACTAGAGTAACTCAAGGGACCAAAATCCAAAAAATCCCTAACCTAGGCCTATATCCCAGGGTTCTAAAAAGGCTAGATGCAGAGATAGCGATGCTTTGCTTATGGTTTTCCAAAATTTCCCGAGATTCTGGAACAGTCCCAATAGTTTGGAAGTTAGCAAATGTAACACTGCTATTAAAGAAAGGAGGGAAAGAAAAAAACACAACGATAGGCCAGTTAACCTGACGTCAATTATCAGCAAAGTGCTGGAAAATATTAAGGAAGTCTCAGCAATGCACTTAAAAAATCATAATATGAGCAGACAAAGTCAACTTGGTTTTATGAAAGAAAAATTATACTTGACAACTTTAGTTTTTTGAGGATGTAATTATTAGGATAAAGGAAAAGCAGTAGGTGTTGTATATCTGGATTTGCAAAAGGCTTTTGATAATGTATCACATGAAAGATTAATAGACAAGATAAGGGATCATGCGGTTGGGGGTAATCGTTAGCATGGATAGAAAACAAAGATAGACACAAGTTGGGCATCATCAAGTTGACAGTGTGACCATTGGAGTACTGCAAGGGTCAGTGCTGGTATCAGCTATTTATCGTCTATATTAATGACTCAGATGATGAGACAGAGTACCTCTAAGGTTGCTGATGATACAATTCTCGATGAAAATTGAGAGGATATAAAGAAAAAAGTTTATTAGTCACAAGTAAGGCTTACATTAACACTGCAATAAAGTTACTGTGAAATTCCCCCAGTCGCCACGCTCTGGCGCCTGTTCGGGTCAATGCACCAAATCAGCACGTCTTTTAGACTGTGGGAGGAAGCTGGAGCACCCGGAGGAAACCCACGCAGACACGGGGAAAACGTGCAAACTCCACACAAACAGTGACCCAAGCCGGGAATCAAACCCAGGTCGCTGGTGCTGTGAGGCAGCAGTGTTAACCACTGTGCCACCATGCCACCCCCGCCAGAGGCTGCAAAGAGATATCACCTGTGGACAATAAATAGGCTGATGAAGTATAATGTGGGAAATTGAGGTTTTTTCGTAAGGATAGGAAAGCAGAATGTGTTTAAAAAGGAGTGAAACTTGTTCGCTGCTGTTCGGAGGGACTTGCGTGCACTCATAGAAGGAGCAGAATATTAGTATGCAGATGCAGAAAGCAATCAGGAAGACAAATGGTATTGTTAGCCTTTATTGCAAGGACACTGGAGTACAGAAATAAAGAAGTCTTGTTTCAGTGAGACAATTTCTAACAGTGTGCCATCTTAGTCTCCATGTTTAAGGTGGGATATACTCGCATTAGGTGGTACAGCGATGGTTCATTAGATTGGTCTCTGGGATCAGCGCGGTTACCTTATGATCAGAAGCTGAGCCTTTTATTTGTTGATGGGATGTGGGCCCAGCATTTGTTGCCAACCCCTGAGGGCATTTAAAAGTCAACCACGTTGCTGTGACTCTGGAGTCACATGTAGGCCAGACCAAGTATGGACAGCAGGCTTCCTTCCCTAACGGACATTAGTGAATCAGATGGGTTTTTCTGACAATCGACAATGGGTTCATGGTCATCAGTAGATTCTTAATTGAATTCAAATTTCACCATCTGCCGTGGCGGGATTCGAACCCGGGTCCCCAGAACATTACGCTGGGTCTCTGAATTACTGTACAGTGACAATACCTCCCCTAAGTTGACTCATACTCTAGAGGTTAGAGGAATGGGAACTGGATCTCATGGAGCCATGGGAGATTCTGAAGGGGTTTGACAGGGTGGCCACAGAGATTGGTTTCTACTCTGCTTTGAAAGATTTGCCAGCTCAGCGGTTACCTGCAGCTTCTGTTATCCATCAATTTAAAACTGGGTACTCTTGTTACTGACCCTATTGCCAGTGGAAACAGTTTCACCTTACTCTCTATCAAAACTTTTCACAGCTGTGAATGCCTCCATTGCAACCAGTCACCCCCCCCCCCCCCCCCCCACAAAGACCTCCTCCTCCCCCCCCCCCCCCGCAAAGACCTCCTCCCCACAACACGCCATTGAACCTTCCCTTCTCCAGTCCCTCCTTCCTGGTGGCTATTCTTGAGTAGACTCGGTCTATATTCGCTGCAGTTTAGTAGAATGAGAGGTGACCTCATTGAACATAAACATTTTGAGGTGTTCAACAGGGCAGATGCCGGTTAAAGATTTTCCCTGGCTTGGGAATCTAGAAATGGTCTCAGAATAGGGGATCGACAATTTAACACGGAGATGAGGAGAATTCTTTGCACTCGAGGGTTGTGAATCTTTGAAATTCTCTGTCCCAGCAAGCACTCCATCATTGAAATACAGAAGAGGGCAATGGGAAAAATAAGGATTGTGGGAAAAGTGGAGTAGAGAGAGTATATTTACGATGTGGAAAGGTGCAGCAACCACAAAGGTCAAACACATGTCAACCTTCCATCAATATATTTCACTCTAAATTCCAACCAATGCATTTAGACGGGAGACTGTGTAAACCTGTTATGTTACCCTTCCCCACAACCCACACGTGTGTACCCTCACCATTGGTTGGAAGATGACTTTACAGCATGGTAGGTTTCTGCAGGAAGTCTCTGCTATTAATGTAGTCTTAGCAAATTAGGATCTAAATCTAACAATACAGCCCCAATGTGTGACATAAAAATGGGGACTGATTGTGTCTACGTGCCCTGGCACGTTGTCCCTGAATCTGTAACCCTGCTGCACCTGAGAACTACACTTGGTCTTGATTGGCCAGACTAGATCTTGGCTGTGTGAAATGGCGAGTGGTCAGCTTGGTTTACACCTCCCCATTATTATTCTGGTTGAAGTCAATTGGGAGAAATATAAAAATGGTTCCCAATTCCCTATCGTCCCATGGTGCTTTATTCAAAATTGAGCCCCTCAGCTGCTGAAGAAGAACTGAATGGGATTTTAACCAATGGAACATGCACAGGAGAAACATTCAGCGGCACGCATTAGTCAATGCATACACCCTCCATAAACACGTCCCACAGCAGCCTGACGATATATCTTCTTTTATTGCATCTTCAGTACACACTTAACTACATTCCCCCTTCAGCTGGTGAGCTCCTTTATTCCTAAGCCAAGGATTAAAATAGGCTTTTGCTAAATTCCCCAAATGTAAGCCTTTGGGAAAATCTACTGCTTTGCTCCACAGAATCCTTAAGAAGGCAGATCCTGCTTTAACTGATTAATCATGTTATCCGAGGAGTGACAGCTTTGGTTAAATAACACATTACATTTGGATCCGGGCCAGGTTTGGTTACATTTGCATAGCTCTCCAACCGTAGACCTATCGCTACCACACAACAGAGCAGCCAATGTGCTGATGTCACGTCCCTCCTTGGGTTACCTTTTGTTGCTAAGGGCGGTGACTCTGCAAATATTTTAAGGAGGGTGGTGGCTGTAAACTATATCACCAGGAGCGGAGACTGCTTAGGTTGCACTGCTTCTGTATCTGGTGATTATATTTCAGGCAGATGCCGGAGAGTTAATCCGGATGCACTTAAAAGATGAAAAACACTCTCATTGAGTTTCCTTGTGTTGCTGCAGTCCCAGTACGGCTTCATTTTAAATTCCTAACACACTCACAGCTGACTGCCTATGTAAACTCGGCACATTGTAATCACATTGCAGGAAGGCAAGGGTGGGACAGGAGAGAGAGAGAGAGAGACAAAGGAGGGAGCAACTTAAAGAGAGGAGGGGTTTAGGGAGGGAATTCCAAAACTCAGGCCCTCGGCAGCTAAAGTGCAGAATGAATTTGAACTAACTTCAGTGCGTGCCACGGAATCCCTACAGTGCAGGAGGCCATTCAGCCCATCTAGCCTGCACCAACAACCCCACCCAGGCCCTATTCCCACAACCCCACATATTTATCCTGCTAATCTCCTGACACTGAGAGGCAGTTTATCATGGCCAATCCACCTAACCCGCACATCTTTGGACTGTGGGAGGAAACCGGAGCGCTCGGAGGAAACCCACGCAAACACAGGGAGAATGTGCAGACTCCGCACAGACAGTGACCCAAGCCGGGAATCGAACCCGGGTCCCTTGCGTTGAGAGGCAGCAGTGCTAACCACTGTGCCACCATTCCTTCCCATCGGAAGGGTTGGCAGTTTGTGATAAAGGTTCCAAACAAATAGATATAGTTGCTTCACCATCCATCAACGTTACCCAAAGAAACATCAAGATGGCCAAGAGATATTCCATATTCCTCATGTTAAAATGCCTTTCCAGCCCGAGGATAATTTGACAACAGTTCAATGAGTCTCTTCCTCAAGTCGAGAAACTTCCGTGATTTACATCAACTGTCCAACCTGCACACATGGAAGAGGCCCTTGGGACAGGTATGAAATCAGTGGATAGGGATAGACAAACCATTCATATTTGGGAGACACACAAGTACATATTCATTAACTCTGCTTTGTAATTCCACTGATATGCTACTGATTTTCAAGACAGCAAATGTTCCAGATGCAAGAAAGGTTCATGTGGTTTAATTTATAATAAGATCTCCACAGACTCGGTGAAGCTTTGGTCTCCCTAGAGGAAGGACGTATCTGTCCCATAGCAAATGCAACCAAGGTTCATCACACTGATTTCTGAGAGATTGAACAGACTGGATCTGTATTTTTTGAAGTTTTGAAGACTGAGAGGTCTTTCTTCTGAATTCTGAAGGGACCTGACAGGAGAGGTGCGGGATGTCATTTCCCACGGCTGGGGAATCTGGAACACGGGCAAAGTCTCAGAATACAGACCATCTGGGACTGAGATGATGAGAAAGTTCTTCACTCAGAGGGCTGTGGGTGCTCACTGAGTATGATTCAAGACAAAGAATTTTAGATACAAAGGGGATTGAGGGATATGGAAACAGTGCGGTGCAATCATGTGTTACAGAGCTGGTTAGCACATAAGGGTGGCACAGTGGTTAGCACTGCTGCCTCACAGCTCCAGGGACCCGGGTTCGATTCCCGGCTTGGGTCACTGTCTGTGAGGAGTTTGTACATTCTCCCCATGTCTGCATGGGTTTCCTCCAGTTGCTCCGGTTTCCTCCCACAGTCTGAAAGACGTACTGGTTAGGTGCTTTGGCCATGCTAAATTGCCCCTTAGTGTCCCAGGATGCGTAGGTTAGAGGGATCAATGGGGTAAATGTGTGGGATTATGGGGATAGGGCCTGAGTGGGATTATTGTGGATGGGCCAAATGGTTTCCTTCTGCACTGTAGGGTTTCTAGGTTTCTAAGTCTGGAAGTTTGAACTCCTCCAATAGAAGATTGAAATAGCCAAACAGAACTTAGGTATTAAAAGCTGACAGTTTTGCGGTGGCAAACGCGGTGGGAAAGTATAGCAGAATAAAATCATCTGGGTTTCAGTAATGTGGGAGCTTTACAAGAGCGTCAGAGATGCAGTAAAAGGGGCAGACTTCATTTCCGCATTCCTTACAGATATTGACCCAGCGACACTCCCCAGATACAAAACTCAGCAACATTACAGATTAAAACTCAGAACCTAAATCAAAAAACAGTCAGCAAGAGAAAAGTTCGCCCTTTCCTTCTCCTTCACATTGAGAGAAATTAACCTTGGGGGAAAAAAAATCCAGTCTGTAAGAACAAAAAGACTTTAACATACACATGGATTTCTTTTTGGATCTTTCATTTCCCTCAAAACAGGATTCAGAGTCACTGAACATTCCCTTCAACAAAGAAAAGAAATAGCAATAAAGTGGAGATTGCAGCTCCACTTGACCCAACACAGTTGTTTACAGCTTTTTCAAATGAACAAAGAACAATACAGCACAGGAACAGGCCCTTCGGCCCTCCAAGCCCGTGCCGCTCCCTGGTCCAAACTGGACCATTCTTTTGTATCCCTCCATTCCCACTCTGTTCATATGGCTATCTAGATAAGTCTTAAATGTTCCCAGTGTGTCCGCCTCCACCACCTTGCCTGGCAGCGCATTCCAGGCCCCCACCACCCTCTGTGTAAAATATGTCCTTCTGATATCTGTGTTAAACCTCCCCCCGCTTCACCTTGAACCTATGACCCCTCGTGAACGTCACCACCGACCTGGGGAAAAGCTTCCCACCGTTCACCCTGTCTATGCCTTTCATAGTTTTATACACCTCTATTAAGTCTCCCCTCATCCTCCGTCTTTCCAGGGAGAACAACCCCAGTTTACCCAATCTCTCCTCATAACTAAGCCCCTCCATACCAGGCAACATCCTGGTAAACCTCCTCTGTACTCTCTCCAAAGCCTCCACATCCTTCTGGTAGTGTGGCGACCAGAACTGGACGCAGTATTCCAAATGCGGCCGAACCAACGTTCTATACATCTGCAACATCAGACCCCAACTTTTATACTCTACGCCCCGTCCTATAAAGCCAAGTATGCCATATGCCTTCTTCACCACCTTCTCCACCTGTGACATCACCTTCAAGGATCTGTGGAAGAATGATTCATTCTTCTTAAAATGCTGGTCAGATAGAAAAGGTGTTCCTTATACAAATACATGCCCTTCACCATGACCGGAGTCCTGTCCAGTTTCAGTGTTTATGTCTAAAGATAACAAGGACACCTATGTCAGACTCCTATTTATTGACTACAGCTCAGCCTTCAACATCATTATTCCCGCGAAACTCATCTCCAAACTCCGTGGCTTGGACCTCGGCTCCTCCCTCTGCAACTGGATCCTTAACTTCCTAACTCACAGACCGCAATCAGTAAGGATAGGCAACAACACCTCCTCCACGATCATCCTCAACACCGGTGCCCCACAAGGCTGTGTTCTCAGCCCCCTACTATACTCCTTATACACCTATGACTGTGTGGACAAATTCCCCAACAACTCGATTTTCAAGTTTGCCGACAACATCACCTGTGTGGGTCGGATCTCAAACAATGACAAGACAGAGTACAGGAATGAGATAGAGAATCTGGTGAACTGGTGCGGCAACAATAATCTCTCTCTCAATGTCAACAAAACGAAGGAGATTGTCATCGACTTCAGGAAGCGTAAAGGAGAACATGCCCCTTTCTACATCAACGGGGACGAAGTAGAAATGATCAAAAGCTTCACGTTTTTAGGTGCCCAGATCACCAACAACCTGTCCTGGTCCCCCCATGCCAACACTATAGTTAAGAAAGCCCACCAACGCCTCTACTTTCTCAGCAGACTAAGGAAATTTGGCATGTCAGCTACGACTCTCACTAACGTTTACAGATACACCATAGAAAGCATTCTTCCTGGTTGTATCACAGCTTGGTACGGCTCCTGCTCTGTCCAAGACTGCAAGAAACTACAAACGGTCGTGAATGTAGCCCAATCCATCACGCAAACCAGCCTCCCATCCATTGACTCTGTCTACACTTCCCGCTGCCTCGGCAAAGCAGCCAGTATAATTAAGGACCCACGCACCCTGGACATTCTCTCTTCCATCTTCATTCGGGAAAAAGATACAAAAGTCTGAGGTCACGTACCAACCGACTCAAGAACAGCTTCTTCCCTGCTGCTGTCAGACTTTTGAATGGACCTACCTTGCATTAAGTTGATCTTTCTCTACACCCTAGCTATGATTGTAACACTACATTCTGCACTCTCTCTTTTCCTTCTCTATGAATGGTATGCTTTGTCTATATAGTGCGCAAGAAAAAATACTTTTCACTGTATACTAATACATATGATAATAAATCAAATCAAGTTCATTTATTAGTGTCACAAGTAGGCTTACGTTAATGCTGCAATGAAGTTACTGTGAAAATCCCCTAGTCACCACACTCTGGCGCCTGTTCGGGTACAGAGGGAAAATTTAGCATGGCTAATGTCCCTAACCAGCACGTCTTTTGGATGGTGGGAGGAAACTGGAGCACCCACAGGAAACCCACGGGGAGAACATGCAAACTCCACACAGACAGTGACCCATGCTGGGAATTGAACCCGGGTCCCTGGCGCTGTGAGGCAGCAGTGCTAACCACTGTGCCACCATGCATTGACAAAGCTTTGTATTCATCATATTTACAGCCCCAAATTCTGGATTCTTCAACAAGTTCCAAACCTTCAGAAGGGAATTTGATTAGGTGGTGGAGAAGGCAGAATTGGCAGGGCGATGACTGATTCCCCCGACCCAGTGGACAGGTAGGCAGACAGGCTGCCTCAAACATTGATCCCTGAAACACCAACTCCCTAACGCAGGGGGGCAGCAGAGCAGCGGCGGGTCAGTTCTGATTGAGTTTTCACACAGATTTAAGATCTTTGGCAAAAGAATCAGAAAGGAACCGAGAAGAATTTAATTTTTACTTTGAGAGTTGCAATCTGGAATGCATTGCCTGAAAGTGTGGGAAGCAGATCCCATAATAACCTTTAAAAGGGAACTGAATAAATTCTAGAAAAGGAGAAATATGCAGGTCAATGGGGAGAGGAAGGGGGGGGATGCAATTAATGAGATGTCCCTTTAAAATAGCGAGCAAAGTCATGATGGGCCAAATAGCCTCCTTTTAGTGCTTTATAAATTCATGGAGGATCTGGACAGAGTAGCGAGGGAAAATCTGTTCATGTTGCTGGAAGGATTGAGAATCAGAGAGCAATGATTTAAGGTAACTGGCAAAAGAAGCAATGGTGACACAAGGAGAAGCTTTCTCAAGCAGCTGGGGTTAGGATCTGGAAAGCACTTGTCTGAGAGGACAGTCTTTTCATCCAAGGAAGGATAAACTTGACATTAGAAGCAACTCAGGGAGCGACCACTTGACTGATTGCTGACATGAAGAGGTTATCTTATGCAGAAAGGTTCGACAGGTTGGGCTTGTCTCCTTTGGAGTTTAGAGAAATGACAAGTGACCTTCTTGAAACACAACCTGCTGACAGGATGGACACCAAGAGGATGTTTCCTCTTGTGGGGAGCTGGAACCAAGAGGCACAGCTTGAAAATTAGGAGCCTTCCATTTAAGACCAAGGTAAGGAGAATTTCTCAGAGGGTGGTTAACCTGTGAAATTCTCTCCCCCAGACATAGGTGGAGGCTGGGTCATTGAATATATTCAAGGCTGAGTTCGACAGATTTTTGATCAACAAGGAGGTCAAGGATTATGGAGGGCAGATAGGAGAAGAGTTAAGGACACAGACAAATCAGCCATGATTGTACGAAATGGCAAAGCAGGCTGGAGAGGCCAACTGATCTACTTCTGTTCCCAGTTCTTGTGTTGAGGGCAGAGAGGGCTTGTGTCTCATAGAGTCATGGAGATTTACAGCATGGAAACAGGCCCTTCGGCCCAACTTGTCCATGCCGCCCTTTATTTTAAAACCCCTAAGCTAGTCCCAATTGCCCGCATTTGGCCCATATCCCTCTATACCCATCGTACCCATGCAACTGTCAAAACGCTTTTTTAAAAAAAACAAAATTGTACCCACCTCGACTACAACTCTGGCAGCTTGTTCCAGACACTCACCACCCTGTGTGAGAAAAAATTGTCCCCTCTGGACCCTTTTGTATCTCTCCCCTCTCACCTTAAACCTGTACCCTCTAGTTTTAGACTCCCCTATCTTTGGGAAAAGATATTGACTATCTAGCTGATGTATGCCCCTCATTATTTCTAGTCAATTTGCACTCCCTCCAAGGCCAATATATCCTTCTTAATGCATGGTGCCCAGAACTGTATGGAGTTACTCCAGATGTAATCAGACCAAGGCAATGGACAACTGAAGAATCACTTCCTCCCTTTGTATTCCAGCCTGCTTGTCTCATTCAGAGAATGTCAGGCTGGACTCAAGTCTCTGGAGTAGAGCTCAAAGCCACAAACTTATGACTGAATAACGAATGTGCTACCCACTGAGGCGGGGCTGACACGGCTGCTTAATCTGGGTTTTGCAGCAAATGGGTCTAAACTTCCTTGACAACTGAAAACCACCTCCACAGTCAGGTGGTGAACCTGCCTCTGAGGTGAACTGAGGTGGGCAAATAGCAAGGGTATTTACAGAGAGAAATGGTTCAATATTTGGGGAGATGGAACATTTGGTGAATATTAGCTTTTAGGGAAGAGTGAGAGGTGATCTCAGACAAATGCAGTGTTTTGTTTTCTGTTGCTGTATAATGGAATAATCAACTGGAGACAATTCAACTGAATGAACTTGGAGACCGGCCCATTTGGAAGGCAGACAGCGTAATGGAGTCTATTGCAAGTCCAACAGAATCATGTTTTTCCTTTGTTTAAACATATATGCCCCACACTGAGAGTAACAGAGGCTTTGCTCCAAGTCGACAGCTGCCAAACACTGATTAAAACACAGGCTTTTCTTGTTTGCTGTTTGGCACCTGTGAGGTGAAACATAGGAACAGGAGGCCATTCAATCCCTCAAACCTGTCCTACCATACAATGAGATCAATGAGCCAATATTCATCTCAATTCCATTGACCCACCCTTTCTCTTTATCCCTAGATATCCATACCCAATAAAAACCAACTGATCTCAGTCTGGAGAAGTCCAATTCCTGCTGCCCCGCCCCCCCCCCCCCCCCCCCACCACCACAATATCCACAGCCATAAAGGGGGTGGGAGTGGGAGTGGATGTTGCAGATTTCCCCGGGCCTGTGTGTGAAGAAAGAAGAAGTGGTTTTTGATTTCAATCCTGAATGGCTCTACATTTAAGATAAGCCTCTTGTTCTTGACACCCAATCAAATCATTTTAACATCTTCAACACTTCATCAGATCTCCCATCAATTCTTCTAAAACTGCAAAGACGACAAACCAAGCTAACGCAAACTGTCTTATTAATTTACCAATCTATGCTCCAGTAACTTAGAGTCATAGAGGTTTACAGCATGGAAACAGGCCCTTCGGCCCAACTTGTCCATGCCGCCCTTTTTTTTTTAAAACCCCTAAGCTAGTCCTAATTGCCCGCATTTGGCCCATATCCCTCTATACCCATCGTACCCATGCAACTGTCAAAACGCTTTTTAAAAAACAAAATTGTACCGACCTCGACTACTACCTCTGGCAGCTTGTTCCAGACACTCACCACCCTGTGTGTGAAAAAATTGCCCCTCTGGACCCTTTTGTATCTCTCCCCTCTCACCTTAAACCTATGCCCTCTAGTTTTAGACTCCCCTATCTTTGGGAAAAGATATTGACTATCTAGCTGATCTATGCCCCTCATTATTTCTGGTCAATTTGCACTCCCTCCAAGGCCAATATATCCTTCCTAATGCATGGTGCCCAGAACTGTATGGAGTTACTCCAGATGTAATCAGACTAAGGCAATGGACAACTGAAGAATCACTTCCTCCCTTTGTATTCCAGCCTGCTTGAAATAAAAGCCAACATTACACCGATAAGCAAAGATAATTCAGACAAAAAGGAAGGATAATGAATCTCACGCTGGATGTGGGGGAGAGACAAAGAGTGAGATGTAACTTAAAGATGGAACATGCCAGTTATAAGATTCAAGCAACTTATCCCTCAACTTGATGACGTGGATTTTGTGGTGGGCAGAGACTGAAGGTCACTGTCTGTGTGGAGTCTGCATGTTCTCCCCATGTTTGCATGGGTTTCCTCCGAGTGCTCCGGTTTCCTCCCAGTCTGAAAGATGTGCAGGTTAGGTGGATTGGCCACGATAAATTGCCCTCAAATGTCTCAAGATGTCCCATGTCAAACTGTCACATTACTGGAGGATCACCATTCGGCCCATCGTAACTATGCTGGCGCTCTGGAGGAGTTATCCAATTAGTCCCACTGTCCTATCCTTTCCCTATTCTCTCAGTAACAGATTTGAAACATACTGCTCTGCAGAGCTTTTGCATTCTGGGAAGTGGCTCCAAAGTGCTGTGTAAAATTTCAACAGTAAAAACCTCTAACCACTGTTGTTCTGTGGGTTGCTGAGAGAGTGAAGTGATTATTTTGCCAAAGCAAAAGAAGACATTTTTGTAAAAAAACAAGCTGCAATGCGTCACCAAAACAACAAATCTTTCTCTCCGCTTCCAGTTCACAGTGACAGGCTCGAGGAGACACAGCCACTGCATCAGCTGAGGCAGCAGTGATCACATACGCTGCATCAAAAGAGAGAGAGAAACATCAGCAGCTTAATAGGCTTCACGGTTCACCATGGCAATCTGTAATTATGTTAGCCAAGGTGTGACTACCTTTCATTTAATTTCACTCTGTTGCCTCACCCTCGCCTGCGGGAAGGCAGGCAGGGCGATGCCATTAGTTCCTGTAAAAACAACCCTCAGATTGTTCTATTTCACGGTGGAGAGAAGATATAAAATTGATGTTGAGTGAATGTGCGCGTATACATTCAGTCTGCCTGAGGATCTCACTAATTAACAGGCAAAAACAGAGCGAGGTCTATCAAATGGGCTCCTTCCACCCTGGCAGTCACATGATTGATCAACAGAGGGGTTGGGTGCTTTGTGCCTTCGAGACGACAGGTCACGGGTTCAATAATGACACCAAACCCTCAGCTGGCCAGAGACAATCGCATGGACACGATTTTGAAGAGAAGCTAGAGATTGGCCGAGTCCATACTTAGCCTTCAGTCACACATCACTGAAGCACATCTGCCTGATTATTATCGTGTTGCAGTTTGGGAGAGCCTTGCTGTGTATTAATTGGCTCCACATTTCCTATATGACAACAGTGACTACATTTCAAATGCAATGTGATGGGCCTTTGGGATGTCCTCAGATTGTGTTGGGATTGGGGAGGTGGGTGGGGCTCATCTTTCTTTCTGAAGATAAACATTACACATCATAACCGGTCCAGTCCAAATCAGTCCGGAATCAGTTTTCTGGAATTTCTTGGAGCACACCCAAGGAACTCTCAGATTCACCACACTCCCCATCAGAGCTCGCCTGACCAACCCAATGCAGCCACCATGACATTGGCCATGTCTATAAACAACGTGGTGGTCAGCATCAAGGGAAGATCCATTCAGTTTATCCGGCCTTCAGATAGCCGGGTCTCCAATGGTCAATTCCACGCCCTCTTTGAACAGCATGTCCGAATTAACACCTCCGCCATTTAGTGCTTCCACCTCCCCTGCAGTATCTCCCCAATCAATTCCTCAGGCATCACTCAGTCTATCCGAGCAAACACATCCAGCTCAGTAAATACCGAGACGGAGCGGGCCTCCATTGTTACCATCCCTGAAGCTGGAAGCACAAAAGTCATCCAGTCCAATGGCTTGCAAACTTACCAGAGTGAGGCCAGCTTCAGCAGCGAGCTGTTAGACAGCAGCTGCCGTCTCTGATACAACAGCAAATCATTCAGACAATTCCACGCCATGCTGTGTGAACCATCCCAGGTGCAGCAGCAAAATTCCAAACTGGTCAATAACAGCAAAACGTGCGCTTAACAACGTCTCCAAACCAGGGGGTCGCACTGCCCCCAAACCTGATACCATTGGGCAAATAAACTGGCAAACCATCTTGGTGTAAAACATTCAGAACCAATGGAAACGTACAGCTCCGGAATTCTCAGCAACTGACTGCCTCGTGTTGTTAAGTAACGCGGGTGACACTGTTATTGCCGTCGCTGTTACAAGCAATGTTTTTAATCTCAGTGCTGCCCAACTTGCATCACTTGTTCCCTCGTCCAGTATTCTGGGAGCAAAAATATGACGGTGCAGTATTTAGATAATCAAAATGATTTGTATTACTGCTTTATAATGTTTCATCAGATACATACTCACATCTGCAGTGTTCTCCAGTTGATAGACTTACACTTAAGCATTCTAAAAGACAGAAAATTCCAACATCCAGAGATCACTGAATCCCGATAGTACAGGAGGTGGTCATTTGGCCCAAGGGGTCTGCACCGACACCCCAACAGAGTAGCTTACCCATAAACCCACATATATACCCCACTAACCCCCCAAACTACACATCCTGGGAACACCAAGAAGAAATTTAGCATGGCCAATCCACCTAACCCCCACATCTTGGGAGTGTGGGAGGAAACAGGAGCACGCGGAGGAAATCCACGCAGACACTGGGTGCACGTGCAAACTCCATACAGCCAATCACCCAAGGCCAGAATTGAACCTGTGTCCCTGGTACTGTGAGGCAGCAGTGTTAACCACTGTGCCACCCGAATGACCTAGTCCAAAGCATTCTGGGCCTGAGGCATAGGGTATTCAGTTTACCTGACACTTCTGATTTTAATGCAATTATAACCTCAAGAGGTTAAAGTTCACTCCAAATAGTGGGAGATAGAACATAGAAAAACTACAGCACAAACAGGGCCTTCGGCCCACAGGTTGCGCCAGTCGTGTCCCTACCTACCTAGGCTTATAAATAGACTTACATAGAACATAGAACATAGAAAGCCACAGCACAAACAGGCCCTTCGGCCCACAAGTTGCGCCGATCATATCCCTACCTCTAGGCCTATCTATAGCCCTCAATCCCATTAAATCCCATGTACTCATCCAGAAGTCTCTTAAAAGACCCCAACGAGTTTGCCTCCACCACCACCAACGTCAGCCGATTCCACTCACCCACCACCCTCTGAGTGAAAAACTTACCCCTGACATCTCCTCTGTACCTACACCCCTGCACCTTAAACCTGTGTCCTCTCGTAGCAACCATTTCAGCCCTTGGAAATAGCCTCTGAGAGTCTACCCTATCCAGACCTCTCAACATCTTGTAAACCTCTATCAGGTCACCTCTCATCCTTCGTCTCTCCAGGGAGAAGAGACCAAGCTCCCTCAACCTATCCTCATAAGGCATGCCCCCCAATCCAGGCAACATCCTTGTAAATCTCCTCTGCACCCTTTCAATGGCTTCAACATCTTTCCTGTAATGAGGTGACCAGAACTGTGCGCAGTACTCCAAGTGGGGTCTAACCAGGGTCCTATAAAGCTGCAGCATTATCTCCCGACTCCTAAACTCAATCCCTTGATTAATGAAGGCTAGTACACCGTACGCCTTCTTGACCGCATCCTCCACCTGCGAGGCCGATTTAAGAGTCCTATGGACCCGGACCCCAAGGTCCTTCTGATCCTCTACACTGCTAAGAATGGTACCCTTCATATTATACTGCTGCTTCATCCCATTGGATCTGCCAAAATGGATCACTACACACTTATCCGGGTTGAAGTCCATCTGCCACTTCTCCGCCCAGTCTTGCATTCTATCTATGTCTCGCTGCAACTTCTGACATCCCTCCAAACTATCCACAACACCACCTACCTTTGTGTCGTCAGCAAACTTACCAACCCATCCCTCCACTTCCTCATCCAGGTCATTTATGAAAATGACAAACAGCAAGGGTCCCAGAACAGATCCCTGGGGCACTCCACTGGTCACTGACCTCCATGCAGAGAAAGACCCCTCCACAGCCACTCTCTGCCTTCTGCAGGCAATCCAGTTCTGGATCCACAAGGCAACAGCCCCTTGGATCCCATGCCCTCTCACTTTCTCAAGAAGTCTTGCATGGGGGACCTTATCGAACGCCTTGCTGAAGTCCATATAGACCACATCCACCGCTCTTCCTTCGTCAATGTGTTTGGTCACATTTTCAAAGAACTCAACCAGGCTCGTAAGGCATGACCTGCCCTTGACAAAGCCGTGCTGACTACTTTTGATCATACTAAACTTCTCTAGATGATCATAAATCCTGTCTCTCAGGATCCTCTCCATCAACTTACCAACCACTGAGGTTAGACTCACCGGTCGGTAATTTCCCGGGCTGTCCCTGTTCCCTTTCTTGAATATAGGGACCACATCTGCAATCCTCCAATCCTCCGGAACCTCTCCCGTCTCCATCGACGATGCAAAGATCATCGCCAAAGGCTCCGCAATCTCCTCCCTCGCCTCCCACAGTAACCTGGGGTACATCCCATCCGGTCCCGGCGACTTACCAACCTTGATGCCATTCAATAGTTCCAACACATCCTCTTTCTTTATGTCCACATGCTCGATTCTTTCTGTCCACCGCAAACCAGCAGTACAACCACCCAGATCCCTTTCCACCGTGAATACCGAGGTAAAGTATTCATTAAGCACCTCCGCCATTTCTAACGGTTCCGCACAAACTTTTCCCCCTTCACCTTTTAAGGGTCCTATGCCTTCACATCTCATCCTTTTACTCTTGACATATTTGTAGAAAGCCTTGAGATTCTCCTTAATCTTACCCGCCAAGGTCTTCTCATGACCCCTTCTCGCTCTCCTAATTTCCTTCTTAAGTTCCTTCCTACATCCCGTATACTCCTCTAAATCCTTAACACCTCCTAGCTCTCTGAACCTTCTGTACGCCTCTCTTTTCTTATTCACCAGGTTCATCACAACCTTCGTGCACCACGGTTCCCGTACCCTACCAACACCCCCCTGTCTCATCGGAACGTTGTCATGCAGAGCTCCAGACAAACATTCCTTGAAAATCCTCCACTTTCCTTCGGTACTTTTCCCCAAGAATGCCTCCTTCCAATTTACCCGTCTAATTTCCTCCCTGATGACACTGTATTTCCCTTTACTCCAGAGAAACACTTTCCTAGCCTGCCTGATCCTATCTCTTTCCAATGCTATCGTGAAGGAGATAGAATTATGATCGCTATCCCCAAGATGCTCACCCACCGAGAGATCCTCCACCTGTCCAGGTTCATTAGCCAGCACCAGATCAAGTACAGCCTCTCCTCTAGTAGGCTTATCCACATACTGTGTCAGGAAACTCTCCTGGACACACCTAACAAACTCCTCTCCATCCAAACCCCTAGCCCTAGGGATATTCCAATCTATGTTTGGGAAATTAAAATCTCCCATCACGACAACTCTGTTATTCCTACATCTCTCCAGGATCTGTTTCCCCATCTGCTCCTCAACATCTCTGTTACTATTGGGCGGCCTATAGAAAACACCCAGCAAAGTTACCGACCCCTTCCTGTTCCTAACCTCCACCCACAGAGACTCCGTAGTCAATCCCTCCACGGCGTCCACCTTCTCTACAGCCGCGACACTATCCCTGATCAACAGTGCCGCTCCCCCCCCTCTCTTGCCTCCCTCCCTGTCCTTCCTGAAACATCTAAAACCCGGCACCTGAAGCACCCAGTCCTGTCCCTGAGACATCCAAGTCTCCGTAATGGCCACCACATCACAATTCGAAGCAGCAATCCACGCTCTAAGCTCATCCACTTTATTCACTACACTCCTGGCATTAAAATAGACACATCTCAGACCTTCAGCCTGAGCACTTCCCTTCTCCATCACTCGTCTAACCTCCCTCTTACCCTGTCTACATTCCTTATCTATTTGCGAGCTAACCTCCTCGCTCTCAGTCCCCTCATTTCGATTCCCTCCCCCCAACCTTTCTCGTTTAAAGTCTCTCCAGTAGCCTTAGCCAACCTTCCCGCCAGGATATTGGTCCCCCTGGGATTCAAGTGCCACCCGTCTTTTTTAAACAGGTCACACCTGCCCCTAAAGAGGTCCCAATGATCCAAGTACCCAAATCCTTGTCCCTTGCTCCAGTCCCTCAGCCACGCATTCATTCTCCACCGATTCCTGTTCTCACTCTCCCGCGGCACAGGCAGCAATCCCGAGATTACTACCTTTGCATTCCTCTTTCTCAGCTGTCTACCTAACTCCCTATATTCTCTTTTCATGACCCCTTCCCTCTTCCTACCTATGTCAGCAGTACCTATATGCATCACGACCTTCGGCTCCTCTCCCTCCCCCTTCAGGATTTCTGGGACTCGACCAGAGACATCCCGGACCCCTGCACCAGGGAGGCAAACCACCATCCGAGAGTCCCGTCTGTGTCCGCAAAAACGCCTATCTGACCCCCTCACCGTAGAGTCCCCAATTAGCACTACCCTCCTTTCCTTACCCTTTTGCACTACAGGGCCAGGCTCAGCTCCAGAGACACTGCCACCGCTGCTTCCCCCAGGTGGGCTGTCCTCCCCAGTAGTACTCAGACAGGAGTACTTATTATTAAGGGGCACATCCACCGGGGTGCTCACCATCAACTGAGCTTTCTCCTTCCTCACTGTTACCCAGTTACCCTCCTCCCGTGGTCCCGGTGTGACCACCTGCCGATAGCTCCTGTCAATGACCTCCTCACTATCCCTAACCCGGCGAAGGTCCTCGAGCTGCAATTCAAGTTCCCTAACATGGTCCCTTAGGAACCGCAGCTCAACACACCCAGCACAGATATGATACCTATAACCCTCAATCCTATTAAGTCCCATGTACTCATCCAGAAGTCTCTTAAAAGACCCTATCAAGTTTGCCTCCACCACCACTGACGGCAGCCGATTCCACTCACCCACCACCCTCAGTGAAAAACTTACCCCTGACATCTCCTCTGTACCTACTCCCCAGCACTTTAAACTTGTGTCCTCTCATAGCAGCCATTCCAGCCCTGGGAAAAAGCCTCCGTGAATCCACCCGATCTATACCTCTCAACATCTTGTACATCTCTATCAGGTCCCCTCTCATCCTTCGCCTCTCCAAGGAGAAAAGACGAGCTCTCTCAACCTATCCTCATAAGGCATGCCACCCAATCCAGGCAACATCCTTGTAAATCTCCTCTGCACCCTTTCTATGGCTTCCACATCCTTCCTGTAATGAGGCGACCAGAACTGGGCACAGTACTCCAGGTGGGGTCTGACAAAGGTTAGGGTTAGGGTTAATAAAGCTGCATCATTATCCCCCGACTCCTAAACTCAATCCCTCGATTGATGAAGGCCAGCACACCATACGCCTTCTTAACCACCTCCTCCACCTGCAAGGCCGATTTAAGAGTCCTTTGGACCCGGACCCCAAGGCCCTTCTGATCCTCTACACTGCTAAGAGTCTTACCCCTAATATTATACTCCTTCATCCCATTTGACCTGCCAAAATGGACCACTACACATTTATCCGGGTTGAAGTCCATCTGCCACTTCTCCGCCCAGTCTTGCATCTTATCTATGTCACTCTGCAGCTTCTGACATCCCTCCAAACTTTCCACAACACCACCAACCTTCGTGTCATCAGCAAACTTGCCAACCCATTCCCCCCCCACTTCCTCATCCAGGTCATTTATGAAAATGACAAACAGCAAGGGTCCCAGAACAGATCCCTGGGGCACTCCACTGGTGACCAACCTCCATTCAGAAAAAGACCCAACTACAACCACTCTCTGCCTTCTGCAGGCAAGCCAGTTCTGGATCCACAAGGCAACAGCCCCTTGGATCCCATGCCCTCTCACTTTCTCGAGAAGTCTTGTATGGGGGACCTTATCGAACGCCTTGCTGAAGTCCATGTAAACCACATCTACCGCTTTTCTTCGTCAATGTGCTTAGTCACATTTTCAAAGAACTCCACCAGGCTCGTAATGCACGATTTGCCTTTGACAAAGCCATGCTGACTACTTTTGAGCATATTAAACCTCTCTAAATGCTCATAAATCCTGTCCCTCAGGATCTTCTCCATCAACTTACCAACCACTGAGGTTAGACTCACCGGTCGGTAATTTCCTGGGTTGGAGGCTGGGATGGAGGGTTGGAGCTAATACAAAATGCAGTCACAAAATGGTGCAAGACATTAATAAACTTGCAGATGGGGAGTGAAATTGGAAATGAATTTCGAAGTAGGTGTGAGAGCTGGTACATTACGGTAGGAAAAATGAGGAGGCCACATCATCCTGGGAAAATGAAAATGAAACCAGTTACACAAATCACAAAGTAGATACACAGGTTAATAAGTCCATGAAAAGCAAACAAAGTGCCAGGGCTTATTTCGAGAAAGAATTGCAAACTCGGGGATGTTATGCTAACCCTTTTTTCGGAAGCTTTGATCAGACTACTCTTGATGTACTGCGAACAATTCTGGTCTCCAGGTTATAAAAATATAGAAGTACCGTAAGATGGTGCATTAAAAGATTTATTAGCACGTTACCAGAACTGAGTGGATATACATATCAGCAAAGACTGAACAGCCTCTGGCACTTTCCTCTTAAAAAAAAACCTGAGGGAATGACTGAATAGAGCTCCTTAGCATGGTGAGAGGGTTTCATAGGACAGTAAGAGGTTTAACAACACCAGGTTAAAGTCCAACAGGTTTATTTGGTAGCAAAAGCCACACAAGCTTTCAGAGCCTTAAGCCCCTTCCATAGGACAGAGCAGAGATACAGAAATATGTTTCAGTTTGCAGAGACACAGAACAAGGACACAAATCCAGAAGAAACACCCTTACCCAGATAGTGGTTAGAATGTGGAACTCATTAACACAGGAAGTACTTGAGGTGAATACTATAGATGCATTTAAGAGGAAGCTAGATAAGCACATGAGAGGGAGAGGAATGGCAGGATGTGTTGATAAAATTACATGAAATAGGAATGGAGGAGGCTTGTGTGGAGCGTAAACACTAGCATGAATCATTGGCCTGACTGGTCTGTTTCTATTCTGGAAATACTACAGAATAGAAACCCTACACTGCAGAAGGAGGCCATTTGGCCGATTGAGCCTGCACTGACAACAATCCCACCCAGGTCCTATCCCTGCAACCCCAGGTATTTACCCTGCTAAACCTGACAGTAAGGGGCAATTTAGCATGGTCAATCTACCTAACCAGCACATCTTTGGACTATGGGCGAAAACCAGAGCACCCGGAGGAAACCCACACAGACACGGGGAGAATGTGCAAACTCCACACAGACAGACACCCAAGGCCGTAATCAAACCCGGGTCCCTGATGCTGTGAGGATGCAGCGCTAACCACTGCGCCAGCGTGCCACCATGTGTGACCCATATTATTTTGAAAATGCACAGAGATACCGAGAAATTATATCAGAAGTGAATATTCAAAGTTTTGATAAATATTACAGATTTTTAAAAAAGCATACTCTTGGTTAGTAATCATGATGTGGAGATGCTGGCGTTGGACTGGGGTGGGCACAGTAAGAAGTCTGACAACACCGGGTTAAAGTCCAACAGGTTTATTTGAATCACGAACTTTCGGAGCGCTGCCCCTTCATCAGGTGAGTGGATGAAGGAGCAGCACTCCGAAAACTTGTGATACCAAATAAACCTGTTGGACTTTAACCTGGTGTTGTGAAACTTCTTGATTAGTAATGGCAAACATCATATCCTAAAAATGAATGTAAGAATTTCAGTGAAACTTGGTAGACAGAAAGGGTATGGCTCAAGAAGGAACTCATTACTTTTTGGTGAAAATATGGATCCAGATCCTGGAATTAAGTGTCCATTAATATCGAGAGATGGAATCAGTGGACTTTTTTTTGAAGAATGTTGTGGTTTATTTGATTTAGAACATTGTCGGTTGTCTCAGCTGCTCTGGTGGAATCTGTCACAGCTGCCAAAATGTGAGCAGAGTTTTCAGAGCAGGTTGTTGAATGTGCATTGGTGTGAAGTCCCCTCAAGTGAGAAAGAAGCTCTTAATAAAAAGATTTTTTTTTTCAGTTTTGTAGTTGCAATATCAAGCAGGCAGGGAAAAGCCTTGAACAGTTGCATACTGTGAGTAATGCTGAGTTAACTTGGGCAAAGAAATGGCAGATGGAGTTCAATCCAGATAAATGCGAAGTGATGCATTTTGGTAGAACTAACGTAGGGGGGAGCTATACGATAAATGGCAGAACCATAAAGGGTGTAGATACGCAGAGGGACCTGGGTGTGCAAGTCCACAGATCCTTGAAGATGACATCACAGGTGGAGAAGGTAGTGGAGAAGGCATATGGCATGCTTGCCTTCATAGGACGGGGCATAGAGTATAAAGGTTGGGGTCTGATGTTGCAGTTGTATAGAACGTTGGTTCGGCCGCATTTGGAATACTGCGCCCAGTTCTGGTCGCCACACTACCAGAAGGACGTGGAGGCTTTAGAGAGAGTGCAGAGGAGGTTTACCAGGATGTTGCCTGGTATGGAAGGGCTTAGTTATGAGGAGAGATTGGGTAAACTGGGGTTGTTCTCACTGGAAAGACGGAGGATGAGGGGTGACCTAATAGAGGTGTATAAAATTATGAAAGGCATAGATAGGGTGAACGGTGGGAAGCTTTTCCCCAGATCGGTGGTGACGTTCACGAGGGGTCATAGGTTCAAGGTGAAGCGGGGGGGGAGGTTTAACACAGATATCAGAAGGACGTATTTTACACAGAGGGTGGTGGGGGCCTGGAATGCGCTGCCAGGCAAGGTGGTGGAGGCGGACACACTGGGAATGTTCAAGACTTATCTAGATAGCCACATGAACGGAGTGGGAATGGAGGGATACAAAAGAATTGTCTAGTTTGGACCAGGGAGCGGCACGGGCTTGGAGGGCCGAAGGGCCTGTTCCTGTGCTGTATTGTTCTTTAACACAGCATGGCAGGTTGTGCGCTCCACTGAGTGCCTCTTCACTTGTTATATACTGCCTGCCTCAAAATTGATGGATATGGAGAGATATCCAGAATTTTTTTTAAATTTCTAAACATATTGTAAACTCCAGGGTATGATTTGTGTGCTAATGACAGCAATGTGTACCGATCGCACATCGGCTATGTTAATGGTAGACAATCAGCACTTGTATAGTTCGTAAATCCAATCTTCATCAAGTCTGAACCTGCTCTGCAGCTACACAAAGCAAAATTATTTTGGTAACTAGTTACAAACTGCAACAAAAAAAACCTACCAAGGGGTTGCACAGATATTAATATCTGAATGAGGAGTTTGTCATTCAGCCCCTTCAGTCTGCTCTGCCATTTGATAAGATCATGGCCTCAACTCCACTTTCCTATCTACCCCCTATATCCTATTACTCCCCTGTCGATCACAAAACTGTCCAAATTAGCCTTAATTAGAACTCCCAGTTCCAGTCTCTACCGTAAGTGGAAATATCCTCTCAGTGTCCGCCCTGTCAAACCCCCTCAGGATCCCGTATTTCAATAAGATCACCTCTCATTCTTCTCATTTCAACATAAGTATTAAGATAATGCGATGGAAACTATTTTTAGCTGAGAAGCTGTTATTGTTAAAATGCATCGTGACAGACTTTTAGATTGAGTGCAATGAGTAAAATGTACTTAAACTCCAGTAACAATGTAGAAGACTTTATTCCCATGCACACTATAACTAATATATCACAAATAATAGAAACTAAATCCGACACTTTTCTCCATAAAATAAATAAATTGAATCAAGATAATAAATCCTCGGTTCTGATGTAGATACAATGTGTCAAATCAGCATATCAGCTGCAACCAAAGCTCAGCAAATCAAACTGCTCAACAATTCGAATTTAACTTTATTTATTATTGTAACAACTAGGCTTACATTAACGCTGCAATGAAGTTACGGTGAAAATCCCCTAGCCACCACTCTCCGGCGCCTGTTCGGGTTACACTGAGGGAGAATTTAGCATGGCCAATGCACCCTAACCAGCACGTCTCTCGGACTGTGTGACGGAACCAGAGCATCCGGAGAAAACCCATGCAGACATGAGGGGATAACATGCAGGCTTCACACAGACAGTGACACAAACCGGGAATTGAACCCGGGTCCCTGGCGCTGTGAGGCAGCAGTGCTAACCACTGTGCCACCGTGACCCCCATTAAGCAACGTAAGGAATGCAAAGTGGGAATTCAGTGTTCAACAAGTTAAATTATTGGCTGGTATCGGCCATGGTTCAGCTTCAGTGAGAACTCCAGGCTTACACTCCAAAGCAGCACCGAGGCAGTGCGGCACTATCAAAGGTGCTCCATTCTGGAGGTCCAATGGTGCTATTTCTTAGATGACCAGAGGAATTCTCCCCAGTGTCCTGGTCAACATTCATTCTCAACTAGAGTCGCTAAAGCAGATTGCCGAGTCAAATCACACTGTTCTATGTGGGATTTTGCTGTTTACAAATTGGCTGCTGCAGTTCTTAAACTGCAGCAGTGGCAACAGTTCAAAAGGTACTTCAAGGGCAGCATGGTGGCACAGTGGTTAGCGCTGCTGCTTCACAGCGCCAGGGACCCGGGTTCAATTCCCGGCTTGGGTCACTGTGGGAGTCTGCACGTTATCCCCATGTCTGCAATGGGTTTCCTCCAGGTGCTCCGGTTTCCCCCCTCAGTCCAAAAGACGAACTGGTTAGGTGCATTGGCCATGCTAAATTCTCCCCAGTGTACCTGTGAGGTGGAGATGTTGAACTGGGGTGGGCACGGTAAGAAGTCCCACAACACCAGGTTAAAGTCCAAAACGTTTAATTGGAATCACGAGCTTTCAGAGCGCTGCTCCCTCATCACCTGATGAAAGAACAGCGCTCCGAAAGCTCGTGATTGCAAATAAACCCGTTGGACTTTTTTTTAAAAAGTTTATTTATTTGTAGGCTTAGATTAGCATTGCAATGAAATTACTGTCAGAAATCCCCTAGTATTTTTGTACCCGAACAGGTGCCGGAGTGTGGCGACTAGGGGATTTTCACAGTAACTTCATTGCAGTGTTAATGCAAGCCTACTTGTGACACTAATAAATAAACTTAAATGCTTCAGGGCATCCTGAGGCTGTGAAAGGTGCTGGGTAAATAAATTAAGAGTGGACCATACGCTGACATGGTTAATGAGCAGCACTCAATATTTCATTTATACTGATCTCCCAGTGGCTTCAGCAACACATTGCTGCTTCGGAGAGTAAAATATAAAAACAAAACAAGAGCCCAGGGGTGTTTTACCATATTTACAATGCTAAAACAGATAGACATTGCACACAAAACTACTTTGTACAATATTACATCAAGCCAACAAGTCTGGCATAACGACAACTTTGTGTCATAACCTACGCTTCTGACAATCACTTCTTAGTTGTGTACATATCGACGTCGGGACTGAAATTACACGCTATAATGTAAAACAATACAGAGAATTCACTGCCCTCTGCACCCACCCACCACCAGCCCACAACCCCCTCCCCTCCCCTCAGCTCAATTCACAAGAGAATACCTTGGGGCAAATAAATTAATATCGCTCATCAAAACATTTAATTGTCAAACGTTAATTCAACAGCCCTTCAAGTACAGTTGGAAACACAGCCATTGAAATTAAAAATATTTGCAACACTCTTTTTGTTGTTTCAATATTTCTGAACTGTCTGGCTTTGCATGGTGGAATTGATAAAGTCAATGATTTTCTGGAGATTGAGATAAACCTGGTTGGGATTATCTAAACTGTTACAGCCCTCGTCTGTAAATACAGAAATTCAGATATGTTAAAACTCAGATAATTCCCACCTCTCCTCAAATTAAACTAAAAACATGATGTATGGGCAGAAAGCAATGGGTAATGAAAACAAGCATAGGGTTAAATGCATTTACTTCAACATCAATAGCTACAAATTATCAGGACACCAATCTGGTTCCTCCATTCTGATGACTTTGTTAGCCAATCTCAGATAGTCGTTCAAAACGCAAACAGCCTTGCAAAAATTTCACTGGGAGTTCAACAAACACGTGAAACAGCATCTTCGCTTGTAATTTAATCACACAAATTTTACTGAAATACGGAAAGAACTTGCAATGATACCTTTCGAACTCTCAGGGTAGCACAGGGTGTTCTACAACCAATTAGGCAACTCTGAAGTGTGATCACGGTTGTACTTTGTGCGCAGCAAGATCCCACATGGGTCAATTTGTTTTCAATATGGTCAGTAATCTCATGGGGCTTTAGATACTCGGGATCAGGTGCAGTTGGCATCAATTATACAAGTGGAATTTAGTCCATGTTTTAAGCATCATATATTCAGCCCTCACTGTTTTATTCTTTTCACATAGAAGACAAATTCTCATCAATTTGTATTAACAGATTTAACAGCAAGTTTCATTAGGAAACGAGATACAACTTGAAGCAGCAAAGATTGGCAGCACTGTGGGGAAAAGAGGGAAGTGGGAGTAACGACAGTGACTCCCAAAGAGGAGCAGTGGGCTGAATGGCTGCCTGTGATGACAATGTTGATGACATTTCCCTGGATTTTGGGTTGGTCCTGATAACCTGCTGGAAAAGGTGCAGGGACAGAGGGGATAGGGAGGAGGACAGGGTGAGGATGGGTGAGGGAAGAGAGACGGGTTGAGGGAGTTAAGTTTAATACCGGGCGGCATGGTAGCACAGTGGTTAGCACTGTTGCTTCACAGCTCCAGGGACCTGGGTTCGATTCCTGGCTTGGGTCACTGTCTGTGTGGAGTTTGCACGTTCTCCCCGTGTCTGCGTGGGTGTCCTCCGGATGCTCCGGTTTCCTCCCACAGTCCAAAGATGTGCGGGTTAGGTTGATTGGCTATGCTAAAATTGCCCTTGGTGTCCTGGGATGCATAGGTTAAAGGGATTGGTGGGTAAATATGTAGGGATATGGGGGTAGGGCCTTGGTGGGATTGTGGTCGGTGCAAACTCGATGGGCCGAATGGCCTCTTTCTGTGCTGTAGGGTTTCTAAGAGTAGGGTAAGAGGTGGGTGAAGGTGCAGGGCGAGGGGATGGTAGAAGGGATGAGGAATAGGTGAGAGGGTAGGTGATGGGGCAGGTTGAGAGGCGGGGTGCAGTATGGGCAAGGGGGTAGGGTGGGTGAGGAGTGTTTGATGGGGGTGAGGGAGAAGGGGGGTGAGGGAATTTAATGAGGGTGAGAGGGCAGGGTGAGGATGGATGAGGGGTGTTTGATGGGGGTGAGGGGGGCAGGATGGGGTGGTGATGGATGTTCGATGGGGGTGAGACATGTTTGATGGGATGAGGAGGGCAGGGAGGGTGAGGGGTGTTTGCTGGGGGTGAGGGGGGCAAGATGGGGGTGAGGGGGGCAGGATGGGGGTGAGGGGGCATCGTGGGGGTATGGTGGGTGAGGGGGCAGGATGGGGGTGAGGGGGCATCGTGGGGGTATGGTGGGTGAGGGGGGCAGGATGGGGGTGAGGGGGCATCGTGGGGGTATGGTGGGTGAGGGGGGCAGGGTGAGGATGGATCAGGAGTATTTGATGGAACTCTTACCTCTGTGGATGGGATGTTGACCACCCCTGTGGACCTCCTCTTCTCCCTGAGTTTCCTTTTCTCTATCTGCCCTTTGCCTTTCCTGGCGCTGGGGCCGGAGCTTTTCACCTTCTCCTTGTTCTTGCTGCAGGCGGGCGGAGAGGCGGAGGATGCGGCGGGCGGGATTTCCGCCTCCACATCGCAAGTGTCCGCAGGCGAGTTTCTGGCGCCGCTCTCGCTGCTTTTGGCGGCGGGGTTCCCGTCCTCATCCAGCCGCTTGGGAGCGGGAGTCACGGCGCGGGCGGCGGCCCCGGCGCCTGTGGGAAGCGGCGGGATCGCCGCCCGCTCCCCGCCGCCGTTATTATTGAGCTCGGCGGGCGGCGCGGCGCCGTTGCGGCTGGGGCCGGACTCGGCGGCGGAATTGGCGTTAGTCGCGCCGGTGGCGGAATTGGCGTTAGTCGCGCCGGTGGCGGAATTGGCGTTAGTCGCGCCGGTGGCGGCGGCGAAG
Organism: Mustelus asterias; assembly: GCF_964213995.1. Lineage (NCBI taxonomy): Eukaryota > Metazoa > Chordata > Chondrichthyes > Carcharhiniformes > Triakidae > Mustelus > Mustelus asterias. The sequence continues at coordinate 2,813,259 of NC_135809.1, forward strand.
CGAGCTCGCATCTTCTCCCGCTTGGCTTTCCATTCCTCCAGGAAGTCGGTGGTGTTCCCGGGAGGCCGGTAACCCCCGCTCGCCATCGCCGCAACTCGCCCCAAACTCCGGCAAAACTTCACAAAACTTTCCCCAAACTCCGCTAAACTTGCGGAAAGTTCCTCAGATAAACTTTCTGCTGCTCAATCCTCAAATCCCAAACATTATCCAGGTGGGGGCGGGAAATGAGCGGCTGGAAAAAAAGCAAACAATAAATAAACAGCCCGGAGACACCGAGTGAGAGACACCGGGACCCTCAGCCAGACAGGGACCCTCAGACCGGGAGACACAGACAGGGACTGTCTCAGACACTGGGGCTCAGACTCCGGGACACTCTCGGAGCGGCCGCTGCGGCTCGGACACAAAGCGCAGGAAGTGGAGTTTGCGGCTTTCCCGCCCCCCGGGATCTCCGCCCCGCTCCCGCCCCGCCAGGTGCTGCTCCCGGCGGCGCCCCCGCCCCGGAAACTGCGGCTGGATCCCAGAGCCCCCCCCCCCCCCAGACACACACCCTCACACACAACCAGACACACACCCTACCGGCACAGCGAGAGAGAGACACAGATACAGACACCAACCCTCACAGAGACACAAACACCCTCCCTCACCCTACCTGCACAGAGACACAGACACCGCCCCCTGGGGCTGACAGACACCCCTCCCCCCCCCCCCGCACCCGGACACAGGGAGAGGGGGCGGCGGGGACCTCAACGGTCACCGTCCCCCCCCCTCTGCAGAGAGAGACCCCCCCCCCTCCCCCGCACAGGGACAGAGACACGGGGAGGGTGGGGGGCGGGAGCTGCAGGTAATTCCGCTGCTAACAACAATCCGCTCCCCCCCCCCCCCCCGGTAGAGAGTGGGGGAGTCAGAGACAGGATTCAGAGACAGGGGGTCGCAGGTACCGGCAGAGGGGCCACACTCACCTCCTCCCCGCTCCCAGCGCCGCTGAGTGGGGCTCGGGTAAAGGGGCAGCTTTCACTCGGTGGCCCAGGCTAGCTGTCGGGATCCTCCCTCTCTCCCTGTTCCCGGGCCCCCCGCACCTTTCCTGATCCGGGTGTGACCCAGGAACATAACCCGAGGGGGAAAGAGAAAGGTCACTCATTGAGTGAAGCACCTCTGAAAGATACCACCCTATAATTGCTGAACCGAGTCTCTGTAATGGGATTCTAAAGTAAAATCGTCAACATTAACATTCTGGAATGTTTTAAAATCTAGGAAGTGTATTTACAAGAACCTGGACGTTCACCAGGTAGCTGAAAGTGCTGTTTTTCAGATGCAATGTCTGCCCCCTCAGGTGAATGTAAAAAACCCACAGCAGCTTTCCAAGCTGAAGGCAGTTCCCCGGTATCTAGAACCAATATCAAATGGTCAGGTCCCAATTCCCCAGCCAGCATCACTTAAAAAATATCTGATTTATCCCTCACTGTTATTTATGGGATCTTGCTTTGTACCAATTAGCTGCCAACTTTCCTACATTACAACAGCCACCTCAAAAGAGTAAAGGGCATGAACAGCACAACATAGAATCCCTACAGTGCAGGAGGAGGCCATTCAGCCCATCGAGCCTGAAGCGACAACAATCCCACCCTATCCTCGTAACTCACTACAGGCAAGTCTTTCTCAGTTTGGTTAACAGAATCATAGAATGAATTAACACAGAAAACAGCCATTTGGCCCATCATTCTTGTGCTACTTGTGACACTAATAAATAAACTTTAAAACAAGTCGGCTTACACTAACACTGCAATGAAGTTACTGTGGAAATTCACTAGTCGCCACACTCCAGCGCCAGTTCGGGTGCACAGAGAGAAGTTAGTATGGCCAATGCACCTAACCAGCTCGTCTTTCGGACTTGTGGGAGGAAACCGGAGCACCCGGAGGAAACCCACACAGACACGGGGAGAACGTGCAAACTCCACATAGACAGTGACCTAAGCTGGGAATTGAACCCGGGTCCCTGGTGCTGTGAGGCCTCAGTACTAACAACTGTGCCACCATGCTGCCCTTCTTGGTAGAGCTAACCAATTAATCTCACGAATAAATGGGTTGGTTGAGGGATGAATGTCACCTCAAAGGGGCAACACAATTTCTGGAACAATCTGAGCGTGAACAATATCTCATCTGCAAGGTGCAAGTTAAACAAACAACAGGAATGTGTAATTTTAAGAAGCACAGATTTAAAAATAACCACTTTTGGAAAGCAAGAGGCGGCAAGAAAAACTTCAACCAAATTTTGCGGTATTTGGATCATTGGAGATTGGACAGAAGTTGGGAGTTGCACGTTGGGAACAACAGAAAATGTGACACGCGCACATGCAGGAAATTTAAACTTCTGATGGGCTAATTCCCACTGCCTTGTCCCCTCTGCAAATGTCGCTGAGACTGAGCTCCAGAGTTCAATTCAAGACTATTCTTTAATGTTCCTGAGCCACAGAACGAGAGAAGTAGAGAGGGTTTTAAACTAAATAGTGGGGGCAAGGGGTCAAATTCAGAAAGATGTGATAGATCGAAGAGTAGAGAAAAGACAAAAGTATCAGTGTGGGAAATGATAAACGGACTGTAAAAGGAAGGGACAAATCAAAGAGTAAAGCAGCAGATAAAGCTGGATGTTACAAAAATAATCAAAGGACAAAACTAAAGGCTCTGTATCTGAATACACATCCCATTCTTGTATGGAACAGATTTTAAATTGTATGCAGGATGAGATTGGTGGTGGTATCGATGTTCATAATTGACCTCATCAATGAATGTGGTCAGACATTTTCATGGAATCACAAACACAGGAGGGTATTCAGCTCATCCTACTTGTCCTCGGTCTTTGAAAGAATGATCCAATTAGTCTCACTCCCCTGTTCTCTCCCCACAGCACTGCACCGGATTTTCCTTTTACATATTTATCCCATTCTCTTTGAACATTCTCTTTGACGTGTACACTTGCTTCACCTTTTGAGTCGTCAACCATTCAGTCCAACGCTTCGAAGCACATTGCTCACACCCCTCCACCAGAAATCCTTCTCCAGCATAATGTTGGTTACTTCTAAGCCCCAGACAATGATTTGCGTCCCTCACTTGTCTTTTTCACCTATCTGAATGACTTCACGATGTGCCTCTATAACCAAAGTGGATATATAGTTATAGAATACTGAGAGGCAATCTTAAACCATTGGGGTGCACTTACACAACATGCCTGTGCTTGGATTAATCTGCAGGGCAGCAGAGGATCAGACTTGTTCCGAGGAGGAGCTGCAATTCTTTGTGAGGAAGACCATTTTGAAAGACTTTCTGAAGTGTGAATGGCTGAGCCAATTTGTAAGATCAATCTTGGTTGTTTGTCATTCAGTAGGCAATTTGCAGTTGACATTAAACCAGAATTTGCTTGTAAATTCACGTTTAACTCATTAATAATGGATTATTTTTTATTCCTTTAAAGGATGTGGGCATCACTGGCTAGGTCAGCATTCATTGCCCATCCCCGATTTCCCGAGAAGGTGGGAGTGAGCCATATTCTTGAGCCGCTGCAGTCCATGTGGCGTAGGTACATCCACAATGCTGTTAGGGAGGGAGTTCCAGGAATTTGACCCAGTGATGGCGAAGGAACGGCGATATATTTCGAAGTCAGAATGTGTAACTTGGAGGGGAATCTCCAGGTGGTTCCCATGTGTCTGCTGCCCTTGTCCCCCTCAATAGCAGTGGTCATGGATTTGGAAAGTGCTGTTGAAGGAGCCTTGGCGAGTTACTCCAGTGCATCTTGTAGATGGTACATATGGCCGTCATTGTGCATCGGTGGTTGGCGTGTGGCTTTGGGGTGCTAGAAGGTTAGTTATTCACTGCAGGATTCCCAGCCTTTGACCTACTCTTGTAGTCACAGTATTTAAATGGCTTGTCCGGTTCAGTTTCTAGTTAATGGTAAGCCCCAGTATATAGCCTGTGGGATATTCAGGGATGGTAATGCCAATGGGAGATGATTAGATTCTCTCTTGTTGGAGATGGTCATTGCTTGGCTGCTACTTCTCAACCTGAGCTTGTCCAGGTCTTGCTGCATTTGAACACGGAGTCGTGAACGTTGCTGAACATCTTGCAATCATCTACAAACATGCCCATATCTGACCTTCTGATGTGGGAAGGTCATTGTTGAAGCAGCTGTAGGTGTTTGGGTCTAGGACACTACCCTGAGTAATTCTTGCAGTGATGTCTGGGAACTGAGACAACGGACCTCCAACCACCACCTTCCTTCATGCCAATCTGTGGACGGTTTTCCCCGATTCCCATTGACTTCAGTCCTCAGTGCTATTGCCGTAATATTGTCAGGATTGATAGCCTTTGCAGGATCCAGTGCCTTCAGCTATTTGATATCACATGGAGTGAATCAAATTTGCTGCAGATTGTCATCTGTGATGCTGGGGACCTCAGAAGGAGGCAGAGTTGGACCATCCAATCAACGCTTCCAGCTGAAGATGGCTGCAAATACTTCAACATGTTCAACTATCAAATAAATAGTATTTCGTGTTTGGTTTGTTGACTTTTCCATTGTAAAAATTGCATAGACTGCAGTTCCTTTGGGATGTTAAAACACTCCATGCAAGTTACTTCCGCAAAGGTTTTGGGGGAAGATTATACGGGTAGAGAGATGAAACACAGGACTGTTTCTCCGCAGTTGGGAGTGCTTCACTCCTCAGTCCTGGGACTTGTGTCCATCTCACACTCAATGGAGGAACAATATAGCCTTCCTTTACCATTTATTATTGGATTTTGTACATTTATCATCACAAAATAAACAGTCAATATCATCTTGCACCAAAAGTACATTTGTTGCTTACTCATTGTTTCATTACTCTGCAGACACGAGTAGAAACACCAAATATTAAACATTAAAAATTAAAAATGTCATAAAGAATAATGCCCATATTTTAGAATCAGATTATATATTTTTTTGTTTCACGAGGTTTGCAGGTGATTTCACCCCCCCCCCCCCCCACGCCCCCCCCTCCCCGCCCAAGCAAATAAAAATTAAGTGTCCAAATTGCCAAGCGTGCAAATTATGATCTTGACTTTTCCATGACCTCAACTCCCACTCCCTTCCAGCTCCTACACTTGTAACTGCAATATTGAGTCATCACGATGTGACCTCTTGTGGCTTACTAGGCCACTCAGGGAAGCAGTTAACCACATTGATGTGGGGATAAAGTCACACAAACAAGATTCTCAAACTGGAGTCCAGGAGATTTTCCTGGGGGGGGGGGGGGGGCGTGTTGGGAATGATACAGGCCCAGCGTATGGGTACACTATGCCCACCCCCTCCACCCCACGACCACATGGCCAACAGTAATTGAATGAGCAGCAACAGGGTGCATCCTCCCCATCCCCCCCTTATCCTCCCCAAACTCCTACCAAGGACTGACAGACTCTGCGAGAGGGGCAAGCACCCCCCCCCCCCCCCCCACACGACTGATAACTCTTAACCTACTCGTCTGTTTAAAAAGCAGTCTTTAAATACCTTCTATCCAGCACTTTCATATTGAGTACTACGTATTGGGATAATGTAGGGTGTGTGGTGTGCGGGGGGGAGGGGGGAGGAAGTCTCTGACAATTGCTGCATTCGAAAGTGTGCCTTACAACAAAAATAGTTTGAGAATCGCTGACATACAGGTCCAGACTGGGGAAGGGTGGCCCAATTCCTTCCCTAAAAGAAATAGTGAACAAATTGGAATTTTCGTAGAACGGTTACAGCACAGGAGAATGCTATTTAGCCCATCGTGTGAGCTGACTCTCTCCAAAAGCAGTTCACCTGATCCCATGACACTTCCTTCTCTCCAGCACTCTGAAAATTCTCTCTTTGCAAATGATGATCCACATCTCTCGAATGCCTCGGTCGAATCTGCCTCCCTCACCTTCTCAGGCCGCGCATTACAGATCCTAACCACTTGGTCCATAAAGAAGTTTCTCTTCATGTCGCCATCACTTCTTTTGCCAATCATCTCAAATATGTGCCACCCAATTCTTGATCCTTCCATCAATGGGAACAATTTCTCCCCTATCTACTCTGTCCAAACCCCTCATGATTTTGAACACTTTGAGCAAATTTCTCAAGTCCTTCATCCATGGACCCATTCTCATGAATTCACCTTTAACTCTAACACCTTCCATCCTTTCTAAAGTGTGGTGCCCAGAATTGAACACAAGGTTGAGGCTGAACCCATGTTTTATACAAGGTCATCACAATTTCCTCGTTTCTGTACTCTCTGCCCCTAACCTCCAGCCCTATGGCTGAGGCATTGAACAGGTATTTTGTGTCAGTCTTCACAGTGGAAGACACAAATAACATGCCAAAAATTGAAGAGAGGAAGGCTATGGCAGGTGAGGACCTAGAAACTATCACGAAAGAGGTAGTGTTGAGCAAGTTAATGGGGCTAAAGGTAGACAAGTCTCCTGGTCCTGATGGAATGCATCCCAGGGTACTAAAAGAGATGGCGGGAGAAATAGCAAATGCACTAGTGGTAATTTACCAAAATTTGCTGGACTCTGGGATTGGAAAACAGCAAATGTGACGCCACTGTTTAAAAAGGAGGTAGACAAAAGGCGGGTAACTATAGGCCGGTTAGCTTAACTTCTGTAGCAGGGAAAATGCTTGAATCTATCAAAGAAGAAATAGCGAGACATCTGGATATAAATTGTCCCATTGGTGAGACGCAGCATGAGTTCATGAAAGGAAAGTCATGTTTGACTAATTTGGAATTCTTTGAACGCATTACATGAGCAGTGGACAATGGGGAACCTGTGGATGTGGTGTATCTGGATTTCCAGAAGGAACGAAAGACTGCTACATAAAATAGTGTTATGGGTAATGTATTAGCATGGATAGAGGATTGGTTAACTAACAGAAAGCAAAGAGTGAGGGTAATTGGGTGTTTTTCTGGTTGACGATCAGTGACTAGTGGTGTGCCTCAGGGATCAGTGTTGGGACCGCAATTGTTTACGATTTACAGAGATGATTTGGAGTTGGGGACCAAGTGTAGTGTGTCTAAATTCGCAGATGACACTAAGATAAGTGGCAGAGCAAAATGTACAGAGGACGTTGAAAGTCTGCAAAGGGATATAGATAGTCTAAGTGAGTGGGCGAGGGTCTGGCAGATGGAGTACAATGTTGGTAAATGTGAACTCATCCATTTTGGTAGGAATAACAGCAAAATGGACTATTATTTAAGTGGCAAAAAACTGCAGCATGCTGCTGTGCAGAGGGACCTGGGTGTCCTTGTGCAAGAATCACAAGGAGTTGGTTTGCAGGTGCAGCAGGTAATTAAGAAGGCAAATGGAATTTTGTCCTTCATTGCGAGAGGGATGGAGTTTAAAAACAGCGAGGTTATGTTGCAGCTGTATAAGGTGCTGGTGAGGCCACACCTGGAGTACTGTGTACAGTTTTGGTCTCCTTGAGAAAGGATATACTGGCACTGGAGGGGGTGCAGAGGAGATTCACGAGGTTGATTCCGGAGTTGAGAGGGTTGGCTTATGAGGAGAGATTGAGTCGACTGGGGCTATACTCATTGGAATTCAGAAGAATGAGGGGAGATCTTATCGAAGCATATATTATGAAGGAAATAGATAAGATAGAAGCAAGGAAGTTGTTTCCACTGGCAGGTGAAACTAGAACTAGGGGACATGGCCTCAAAATAAGGGGAAGCAGATTTAGGACTGAGTTGAGGAGGAACCTCTTCACACAAAGGGTTGTGAATCTGTGGAATTCCCTGCCTAGTGAAGGAGTTGAGACTACCTCATTGAATGTTTTTAAGGCAGGGATAGATACATTTTTGAACATTAAAGGAATTAAGGGTTACGGTGAGTGGGCGGGTAAATGGCGCTGAGTCCACAAAAAGATCAGCCATGATCTTATTGAATGGCGGAACAGGCTCGAGTGGCCAGATGGTCTTATGTTCTTATTGACAAAATCCACATTCTGATGTTCTACCAGTTCCGGTTCTGAAGAATCATGCTGGGTTTAAAACATTAACTCCATTTCCCCCTCTCCACAAATGCTGCCAGAAGTGAATTTTCCAGCATTTTCTGTTTCTATTTCAGCATCTGCAGCATTTTGCTTTTATTATAAAGCTCAGGAGACTCTAAGCTTTATTAACTGCTCTCTCACCCTGTCCTGCCGCCTTATATAATCTATATGCATTTATACACCCGGATCCTTCTGCTGCTGCATCCAATTGTACTCTCTGATATCGTCTTGTTATCAAACTTAACCACTTCACATTTCTCACTGCTAAATTTAACCCTTTCTTCTGTCTGCCCATTCCAAGTTTAACACTATCCACCTTACAGTTCACGATACTTGTAAGTTTTGTACTATATGCAAGTTTTGACATTTTTATTGACATCCTGACAGCTTCATATCACTTTTATCAACAGCTCAATGTTACACATAGGACACAATGGGAATTCTACTCTTCAAATTGTGCCATGGGAACTTTTACATCCACTCGTGGGGGTTGACGGTGCCCAAGTTAAATAACTCATCGAAAAGATGACACCTCCAGAAATGCAGCACTCCCTCGATGATACACTTGCTGCATTGACCTGAATGATGTACAAGGTGAGAGTGCAAACTGAGCCATCACAGAGCTTTGCTTTAAGCTGTGGTTCATCATTTTTAATCATTGAATTAATTAGCACTGAGACGCTATACAATAAAATGATGATGATCTTGTCATGTTGTTTAATTCTCTTTATAAACACATTATATTGTACTCCTGTCCCAAACTCGCAAACATATTCCGCCAGGATGAGTGTAAAACATGTAACAACAAACAAAATAATTCACCTGTCAAGATCACTCCCGCCCAAACTATTCAAACCATACAAACTATTCGGTTGCTGGACACAGTTCTGCTCATTTAATCTCCTGAAAGTTCCACATAAATAAATCAATCACAAGCTTCTCAAGATCAAACAAGCCACCAGCGTCCACTCCACATCATCTGCTGTTCAACCAATTGCCCCCCACACAGGATCCCTCCAGCCTCAGCGCTGCAGTACTGCTCATCTGTTGAACATTCGTCCATCTGACTGTGCTCATCTCGGAGCTTCAATCCATTCCCAACTAAATATTGATCCAGCTTCAAATGAAGGGAATCAACGTGGAATCAAAGGCTTTTTACTGAGTGTCTGTTCCCCATATAACCTACACTGTGGATTCAATTTTGTTCTCTGCCAATCAAGTGAGAGAGAATTTGCTACAATTTGGTCCATTGCTCAACAGCCCCTCCTCATGCTCACTCTTGAAGGCAGCTTGCATGAACAGGTCTGTACCTCGCAATAACCAAAAAGGTAACCTAGTGCATGCAGCAAATGGGATAACACATACCTCTCAGCTAACCCTCTACCTTGGGTATATACTGAAAATACAACAGCTTAATCACTCCCAATCTCTTCACCCTGCCATTTAAAAAGAGCGCCAATATTTGACAGGCAACAATCTTTAGTGTTTCAAAACTAGATTCATTGTTCCCTAATAACTTGTGAATGTCAAGACCAAAATCAGTGAAAAATGATTCTTCAGAAGTGGCACTGACACCACACAGACTGCCACGGGTTCAAGGCGGCAGCTCATCCTCAAGGGCAATAATGGATGGACAACAAAAGCTGGCCCAGCCAGCAACACCCACATCCAGTAAGAAAATAAAAAAGTGGTACTTTGTCAAACACTTCCTTAAAATCCATTTAGACAACATTTATTGCTTTCCCTTCATTAGTCTTATATGTTATCAAACATTCTGCTTTTTACAAATCAGTGTTGACTATTAATTAACTCAAATCTCTCCAATTGTTTGTTGATTTTCTTTTCACTTGGTTCTTGTTTCAAAAACATTACCCAACACTGAAGTTAAACTGGCCAGTCTGTAGGGAATGTACCTGTACCCTTTCTTGAACAAAGGTGTCACTTTGTTAATCCGCAATCCGCTGGCTGAATCCCGGGAAGATTGAAAGGTCATGGCAAGCCCATCTGCTATTTCCACTCTCGCATCCTTCAGCAACCTGGAATGGAAGCCATCCAGCCCAGACATGCTATCCACTCTAAGCACAGCCAGCCTTTCCTGTACACCCTCTCAATTCTCACCCGATCTACCTTCTCCACCTTTAACAATCATCCTCAGCATCCTCTTCCTCAGTAACCATTAATACCTGGAACTCAAAGTATTCCAGCCTATTCTTCATAATTACCCAAAACCTCTTGCAATAATTAATATTGAATCAGGGACAGGGTCTCACCACAAAATTAATAGAAGTAACTGCAAAGTTTCTCAATTCCGAAAGATGGCTTTGGATGAGAAAAATCACAATCTTGACAGTGCAGGAGGCCATTCAGCCCATCCAGTTTGCACTGGCCCTCAGAGCATTCTACCTCATCCCCCTGCCCTGCCTGATCCCATTATCTTGCACATTCTCTCTTTTCAGATAACAACCCAATTGTCTTTTGAATACCTCGATTGAATCTGCCTCCACCACCCCCTCAGGAAGTTTGTTCCAGATTCCAGGCAAAATGATGCAAGTGATTCCACTATTTAAAAGAGGAACGAAACCAGGGAATTTTAGATCAGACGGTTGGACATCTTCTGCCTGGAACTCACTAGAGTCTGTAATGAAGGATAGCTTGGCGAATTTCAGCAGATAAGAGTGTGCTGGTATGGATTGGTATTGGGAGCTCAGGCCGGATGCAGCTGATGGAATTTTTGGACGGGTGGCTACAGGAGTGAACGTGAATGTTTATATATGGACTTCCAGAAGTCATTTGATAAATTCCCTCAGAGACTGTTAGCTAAAGTTGAAACTCAGAATTGAAGGCAAATCATGAGCCTGGTTATGAAATGTTAAAAGTTGTTCGACTCCTTACCAGGAAATGAGCTGAACAGAGTAGGGATAAGAGACAGATACTTCAATTGGCAGCTGACGAATGAATGGTGTCCCAACAAGGATCTCAGATGAAGCCTCAAATATTCAATCTCTTTATTAATTGCTTAAATGATGGGATAGGAAGCCACACATTCTAATTTATCCTAATACAAACATTGACATAATTGTACGCAGCGCAGATGAAAACATAAAATGACAGATATTGATAAATTAAGTGAATTGGCAGAAATGCAAATGAATTTCAATGTAGGAAAATTCAGATCATCCACTTCAGACCTAAAAAGGATACAACAGGGGACTCTCCAAACAGCGAAAATCCAAGAACAGTGAAGGGACAAAGAGACTTGGAGGTCCAGCTACACAGATCATTACAATCTCATGGGCAGGTGCAGTAAATAATCAAACAACTAATGGAACGCTGGGATTTGTATCTGGAGGACAAGGGGGTAAAAGTCATGCTTCAGCTTTACAAAGTCCTAGTTAGACAACACCTTTGTGAGCAACACTGGGCAGTACACCTCCGGTAGGAGACACTGACCTTGGAGGGAATGCAGTGTAGATTTACCAGAATACCACCTGGAATCCAAGGCTTAAATTACAAGGAGGGATTACACAAACTGGATTGCAATCTGGGAATTCAGATGGTTAAGAGATGATTTGACTTTTCAAACAAAGAACAAAGAACAATACAGCACAGGAACAGGCCCTTCGGCCCTCCAAGCCCGTGCCACTCCCTGGTCCAAACTAGACCATTCTTTTGTATCCCTCCATTCCCACTCCGTTCATATGGCTGTCCAGATAAGTCTTAAATGTTCCCAGTGTGTCCGCCTCCACCACCTTGCCTGGCAGCGCATTCCAGGCCCCCACCACCCTCTGTGTAAAACATGTCCTTCTGATATCTGTGTTAAACCTCCCCCCCTTCACCTTGAACCTATGACCCCTCGTGAACGTCACCACCGACCTGGGAAAAGCTTCCCACCGTTCACCCTATCTATGCCTTTCATAATTTTATACACCTCTATTAAGTCTCCCCTCATTCTCTGTCTTTCCAGGGAGAACAACCCCAGTTTACCCAATCTCTCCTCATAACTAAGCCCCTCCATACCAGGCAACATCCTGGTAAACCTCCTCTGTACTCTCTCCAAAGTCTCCACGTCCTTCTGGTAGTGTGGCGACCAGAACTGGACGCAGTATTCCAAATGCGGCCGAACCAACGTTCTATACATCTGCAACATCAGACCCCAACTTTTATACTCTATGCCCCGTCCTATAAAGGCAAGCATGCCATATGCCTTCTTCACCACCTGTGACGTCACCTTCAAGGATCTGTGGACTTGCACACCCAGGTCCCTCTGCGTATCTACACCCTTTATGGTTCTGCCATTTATCGTATAGCTCCTCCCTACGTTAGTTCTACCAAAATGCATCACTTCGCATTTATCAGGATTGAACTCCATCTGCCATTTCTTTGCCCAAATTTCCAGCCTATCTATATCCTTCTGTAGCTTCTGACAATGCTCCTCACTATCTGCAAGTCCTGCCAATTTTGTGTCGTCCGCAAACTTACTGATCGCCCCAGTTACACCTTCTTCCAGATAGTTTATATAAATCACAAACAGCAGAGGTCCCAATACAGAGCCCTGCGGAACACCACTAGTCACAGGCCTCCAGCCGGAAAAAGACCCCTCCACTACCACCGTCTGTCTTCTGTGACCAAGCCAGTTCTCCACCCATCTAGCCACCTCCCCCTTTATCCCATGAGATCCAACCGTTTTCACCAGCCTACCATGAGGGACTTTGTCAAACGCTTTACTAAAGTCCATATAGACGACATCCACGGCCCTTCCCTCGTCAACCATTCTGGTCACTTCTTCAAAAAACTCCACCAGGTTAGTGAGGCATGACCTCCCTCTCACAAAACCATGCTGACTATCATTAATGAGTTTATTCCTTTCTAAATGCGCATACATCCTATTAGAGTATAAAAGCTGGAGTTAGAGTATAAAAGCTGGAGTCTGATGATGCAGCTGTATAGAACGCTGGTTAGGCCGCATTTGGAGTACTGCGTCCAGTTCTGGTCGCCGCACTACCAGAAGGACGTGGAGGCATTGGAGAGAGTGCAGAGAAGGTTTACCAGGATGTTGCCTGGTATGGAGGGTCTTAGCTATGAGGAGAGATTGGGTAGACTGGGGTTGTTCTCCTTGGAAAGACGGAGAATGAGGGGAGATCTAATAGAGGTATACAAGATTATGAAGGGTATAGATAGGGTGAACAGTGGGAAGCTTTTTCCCAGGTCGGAGGTGACGATCACGAGGGGTCACGGGCTCAAGCTGAGAGGGGCGAAGTATAACTCAGACATCAGAGGGACGTTTTTTACACAGAGGGTGGTGGGGGCCTGGAATGCGCTGCCAAGTAGGGTGGTGGAGGCAGGCACGCTGACATCGTTTAAGACTTACCTGGATAGTCACATGAGCAGCCTGGGAATGGAGGGATACAAACGATTGGTCTAGTTGGACCAAGGAGCGGCACAGGCTTGGAGGGCCGAAGGGCCTGTTTCCTGTGCTGTACTGTTCTTTGTTCTTTGTTCTTTGTTCTAAGAATCTTCTCCAACAACTTCCCCACCACGGACGTCAAGCTCACATGGAGAGAAATAAAACAAACTATTGGCTGGAGAATCAAGGTCTGGTTAGCAGAATCTAAGATTTAGAGCCAGGCATTTCAGGAGTGAAATTAAGAAACACTTCCCCACAGAGTGCTAGGTGTTTGCAACTCTTCCACAAATAGCAATTGGTGCTTTTTCTATTGTTCATTTTAAATCAGAGATGAACAGACTGTTGTGTGTGTTTAAGATGCTGAGGGATATGGAACAACATGTGGAGTTAGGTCACAGATCATACATGAATCTATTGAATGGTAGAACAGGTACGAGGGGCTGGATTGTCAACTTTTGACAAATTTCACTGACACGAGGAACACCCAGATGGCAACAGCTTCAAAATATAATCATACCGGCCGAAGAAAACGAACAGACGCTCAATTCCATCTTAAGATGCAGAAAGTGACAAAGTTCCAGTACCTTGGTATAAACAATATTTTTCATGTAAAGATAAAAACACAATAGTTTATAATCTGATACATATCTCCCCAATTCTGTTACAACAAAGTCCTCTAATGCTGCAATGTTAGTTTGACGCAAATATTCTGTCCTTGACGTCTCAACATTTCTCCTGAACACCTGGATCATGCCTTCCTGCTTCCTTTCCTCAATCTACCCCTCATTTTAAATGTTAAATCCCGCAGCCACTCTGGTTATTTTTCTCTGCATCACCCTTACTCTTACATTTTACTCTCAAGTTGCGCACAATATTCTTAATTCCTCTCCCCTCCAAGGAGAAGCACCTTACCTTCCCCGGCCGCCAAGATGCTGATGAGATTGGCACTCGGCAGTTACAAGGACATTCCTCAAGTGAGACAATTTCACCTGTCTCAGAAAAACAAAACCTGTACTTGTATTGTGGCTCATCACATTCCACACAAACATCCCAAGACCCTTCACAAATAATGAACTAAAAAATGAAATCCGTTTCTGTCGCAGTGATTATGTAACGTCAGTCATGGCTCAGTGCGTACTCTTCTTTATTCATTCACAGAATGTGGGCATCTTTGGTTAGCCAGCATTTATTGCCCATCCTTAATTACCCTTGAGGTAGCGGTGGAGAGCTGCCTTCTTAAACTGCTGCAGTCCCTGTGGGGGGCAGGGGAGTTCCAGCATTTAGACTCTGCCCTCAGAATCAGAAGGTTGAGAGTTCGAGTCCCGCTCCAGAGACATGAGTGAACAGGATGTGGTCAGACACTCCAGTGCAGTGCTGACCGGTGCTGCACTGTCCAGGGTATTGTCTTTCAATGAGATGTTAAAACCACAACCATGTCTACCCAATAAGATCCCATGGAACTAATTGGAAGATTAGGGGAACACACCCCTGGGCTGCCATTTACCTTGCAACCAACTTCACCACCACACATCATCTGGTCATAATCACACTGCTCTCTGTGGGATCTTGCTGTGCACATTTTGGCTGTCAGACTTCCTGCATTACTGCAATGACCCCACCTGAAAGTATTCACTTTACTGCAATGTACTTTGGGTAGTCCTGTGTCTGTGAAAGATTCTATATAAATGCAAGTTCTTCCTTTATTCAGTCCTTTCATCTCGTGAATGACGGCCACCTCCCCTCTGCTGATTCTGAACAAATTCCAAAGATCTGAAATGCAATGAGATTTTTTTTTGTGTTACATTAACTTACTCAGAAACAGACACAGTTTGCATGCAAAACCCCGCACTGTTTACCAGACCACTGACAACAACTGTACATATTTCAGTAAGTTCTCTCAGATGTAGCAACAATAATTCCAACTTTCCAACAGATCGGCAGAGCTGGTGCAAACACAGAAACACAGAAAAACTACAGCACAAACAGGCCCTTCGGCCCCACAAGTTGTGCCGAACATTTAAGATGAGGCAGGAGAAGAGGATTGAACCAAAATTCTTCTCTGGAAACTGAGCCACACCTAATTGTTGCAATTTGGAAACAAAGCAAGCTCCTATGTGGATCTCAAAGGAGAATCATGGATTAATGACCAGTTAAAGCTTCCCCGGTGAGATTTGGAACAGGCATTTTCGATCTCGTGCCATTAAAACAACATATTTGGTGAAGGAACAAAACTACATGGAGACGGTGTTGCTTAACCCGTGGCTTCGAACCAAGTGACTCATGTTTCAGCTACTTGCATCAGTACACAAAATATTTACAGAATTGCTCACTTTTCATTTCAATGTTGCAATTTTCCAAACTATTCTAGCTGTATTTCATGTGAGCAAGATGGAAAAGGGAGCTTTCTTATCCCTCAAGGAGACGGAATTTGCTTTCCATTCTTAACAGGGACTGCAAGTCAACATAAGGTTACAGGAGTGCAGTGGTTGTTATCAGACCATTAATTCAGAGGCCTGAAGTTCAAACTTGGCCACAGCAGCTTGAGAATTTGCGCCTTTTTAAATAAACCTGGAAGTTAAAAAGCTGGTCTCAGTAAAAATGGGTAGGAAGCCATTGGATTGACATAAAAATGCAATTGGTTCACTAATGCCCTTTAGGGAGGGAAACCTGGCCACCTTACCCAATCTGGAGGCTTTAGCCTGACACCAACCCTGTTTGACTTTTAACTGCCTCTGTGAATAAACCAGTCAATGATCTCACCTCATCAGGGCCACTACAGATGGGTAACAAACGCTGGCCTCAGCATCACTCATTCTGAGAAGAAAATTTAAAATTCACACCAGCTGTCACTATTGGACAAAAGGATTTGTCCAGAACCGCTTGGAGTGAGGGTGAAGCTGGCATGACTTGTCACAATTTTGTGTTCAACTGATTAGCTGAGTTATACATACCTCCACTTTGCAGGGGGCAAGCCCATTTTGTTTTAAAATGGGAGGGGAGGTGGGGAAGAAATGGGAAAATTGCACCTTTGCTGAAATTGTGATGGGTTGTAGACAACTAAAGATAAGCAACCATATCCTTTTTACGTGTTCACAAGATGTGGGCATCACTGGCCAGACCAACATTTATTGTCCATCCCTAGTTGCCCCTTGAGAAGGTGGTGGTGAGCTGCCTTCTTGAACCGCTGCAGTCAATGTGGTGTAGGAATCCCCGCTGTTAGGGAGAGAATTCCATGATTTTGACCCAGTGACAATGAAGGAACGGTGATATATTTCCAAAACAGGATGGTGAGTGACTTGGAGGAGATCCTCCAGGTGGTGTTCCCAGGGACCTGCTGCCCTTGTCTTTCTCGATGGTAGAGGTCGTGGGTTTGGAAGGTGCTGAGGAGAATAAAAAGGTGGAAATTCTTCAAAGCTTTCAGAAAGGGTTTGAAGAAATTTCAATGTGTCAGCTGACCCATCGAGGCTGTGGGGAGGGGGTAAGTGTGACAGAACCTCAAAACCCAACACGGAGACATGAAACTGTCTGCAGCACAGTGAAATCATTTGACATCTCATTGGAAAAAGAGTTGCCAATAATCCCTTGAACATTTAGCTGTGTATGGCCTGTTCCTTTATCATTGCACAATCTTGACATTCTCTCACATGCACAATATTTTATCAACAAGCAGATGCACCTGGCTGCTCTGCAGGCTCTCACTCGCATGTAGCTTAGCAGGTGCAGAGTGGCCTCCTTTGACACTCCAGGGCATGGAAAAATAGGAGCAGGAGGAGGCCATTTGGCCCTTCGAGCCTGCTCCACCATTCATTAAGATCATGGCTGATCATCCAACTCAAGAGCCTAATTCCTGCTTTTTCCCCATAACCTTTGATTCCATTTGCCCCAAGTGCTATATCCAGCTTCCTCTTGAATGAATTCAGTGTTTTGGCATCAACTACTTCCTGTGGTAATGAATTCCACAGGCTCACCACTCTTTGGGTGAAGAAATGTCTCCTCACCTCCATCCTAAATCATCTACCCTGAATCCTCAGACTGTAACCCCTGGTCTGGACACTCTCATCCTCCCTGCATCTACCATATCTAGTCCTGTTAGAATTTTATAAGTCTCTATGAGATCTTCCCCCCCGCCCCCCCATTTGTCTGAACTCCAGTGAAGACAATCCTAACCTAGTCAATCTCTCCTCATACATCAATCCCGCCATCCCCGGAATCAGCCTGGTAAACCTTCGCTGCACTCCCTTGAGAGCAAGAGTATCCTTCCTCAGAAAAGGAGACCAAAACTGCACACAATACTCTAGGTGTGGCCTCACCAAGGCCCTGTATAATTGCAACAACTCATCCCTGCTCCTGTACTCGAAACCTCTCGCAATGAAGGCCAACATGCCATTTGCCTTCTTTACCGCCTGCTGCACCTGTATGCTTACCTTCAGTGACTGGTGCACAAGGACACCCAGGTCCCGCTGCACACTCCCCTCTCTCAATTTACAGCCATTCAGGTAGTAATCTGTCTTCTTGTTTTTGCTTCCAAAGTGAATAACCTCACATTTATCCAAATTATACTGCATCTGCCAGTGATTAGCCCACTCACCCAACCTGTCCAGATCATTCTGAAGGATCTCTGCATCCTCGTCACAGTTCACCCTCCCGCCATCATCTGCAAACTTTGAGATGTTACATTTTGTTCCCCCATCCAAATCATTAATATAGATTGTGAATAGCTGGGGTCCCAGCACCAATCCCTGTGGCACCCCACTAGTTACTGCTGGCAATTTGAAAAGCACCCATTAATTGCTACTCTTTGTTTCCTCTCTGCCAACCAGTTTTCTATCCATCTCAATACACTTCCCCCAATCCCATGTGCTTTAATCTTGCACGATAATCTCTTGTGCGGGACTTTGTCAAACGCTTTCTGAAAGTCCAAATATACCACATCGACTGGTTCCCCCTTGTCAACTCCACTAGTTACATCTTCAAAAGAATTCCAAGAGATTTGTCAAGCAGGATTTTACCTTCGTAAATCCATGCCAATTCTGTCTGAATCTGCCACTGCTTTCTAAATGCTCTGCTATAAAGTCCTTGATAATGGATTCGAGAATTTTCCCACTACCGATGTTAAGCTTACTGGTCTTTGATACATCCTTGAGAGAATGTTCTACTGTTCAAATATTTATCCAATTCCTTTTTGAAAATTGCTATTCAATCTACTTTGCACTCCCCTTTCAGACAGCACCTTCCAAATCATAAGAACAGGCGCTCAAATCCTCTGACAAAGCAAGCGATTTGAGACTTTGCCTGCAGATACATCCTGGAGGACAGTAGTAGGTGAGGACTGAATAATCTTTAATAACCTATCCTGCCTTTCCTACCTGCTTTAATCCTCTTTTCCAAAATTAACCCCATAACTAATAATGGTATATCATTCGAGAAACATCTTCACAGCCTGAAGGTGAACTGACTTGTATCATAAAATTCCTGTATAGACAAAGTAATCAAGTTAATCATAGAAGAAATCATAGAAACCCTACAGTGCAGAAAGAGGCCATTTGGCCCATCGAGTCTGCACCGACCACAATCCCACCCTACCCCCATATCCCTACATATTTACCCACTAATCCCTCTAACCTACGCATCTCAGGACACTAAGGGGCAATTTTAGCATGGCCAATCAACCTAACCCGCACATCTTTGGACTGTGGGAGGAAACCGGAGCACCCAGAGGAAACCCACGCAGACACGAAGAGAATGTGCAAACTCCACACAGACAGTGACCCAAGCCGGGAATCAAACCCAGGTCCCTGGAACTGTGAAGCAGCAGTGCTAACCACTGTGCAACTGTGCCGCCCTGCGGCATGCAAACATGTAACAATAACATACAGTAATAAAAATAGACAAAACAATACAGCAAGTAACAGCTAAGTGGCAGATGCAATATTAATGTTAAACTAAAATATTAAAATTAAAAACCAATACACTATTTCTACAATACAGGCACAGAAGTACAAATAAATGTAATCATTTAAGTACTGAACTGAGGACCCGAACCATGTAAGGAATAGTCGTCCATATCGGTACCTGTGACCTACATCTTCAGCTGTTGAATTTAGTCAAAGTTGCCTTGATTGCTTGAGGCATTGGGGGGCGGGGGGGTTAACCAGTTCTGAAATTTGGGAGATTGTATAAGGGAATTCCTGAACTTAGTACAAATATTAACTTCGGTTTAGAGAGTTTCGAGCTTCGTGACATGAAAGGTGTTGTCATACAACAGATACTGAGGACCTAAGGTCAATCCCAGTGCACGTTTCAGCATTCTTCCAATCCAGGCAGTTGGTGTGTGAGGCCAGGGTATCACCCAGGCAGAACAGCACAGGTCACACGGACAAGGATCTGAAAGAGGTGAGGAATCGGAGAACGAACATCCATTTCGAAAAGAGATTCCATAAACGTGCCGTGTTCTTTAGAACATAGATAGTTAAAGGCGGACTTGATTGAAGCTTTTAAGGATTTTGTAAGGTAGAGAGAGAAAAACATTTCTCATTGGTGTGGGGGTAGTGGTGAGGGTATCCAGGTCAAGGGGACGTAACCTTATCAGAGCCAGGGCTGGTGGAATTCTATTACAAAAATGGACATGAAATTAGATAGATTTTCGTGAGCGAGGGCCAAGGGATATGAAACCAAAGCAAGTAAATACAATGAGATATGGTATCATGGAATGGCATAACAGGTTCGCAGGGCTGAATGACTCCCCGTGTTTGCTGATGCAAATTCGTTGTGCCCAACTTACACTGGCGAAGCAAATGTGACAAATGAGAAAAATCTGGCCAAATTTAGAACACAAAATTGCAACCTGAAATAGGCCATCAACCCAACCAGTTGTGCTGGTGTTTATCCTCTGCATGAGCAGAATCCTAATCTCACATTTCCACCTTATTCCCATATCCTGTTAGTTCCCTTTACTGCAAAGATCCATCTAAACTAGTCTTAAATGTTGAAACAGACAGAACCTGTTGGTGCAGTCCACAGCCCCATGCCTCAGGTAGTCTCTCCTGAAGTTAAATTTGATCAAGTCTATACCGTATGTAACTCCAGAACAGCAGGGGTCCGAGTGCTGATCGCAGAGAACTCCAATATATCTCACTGCTGTCTGAAAAACACCGATCGGAGTTTGCTGTCAGTTAGTTCAGCATCTGTGTTGGCACTGCCCTCATTATTTCAAGGCTTCAACATTACTGAGCAGTGTGTTAGGAGATAACTTAGCAAACACTTTTTGGAAGTCCATGCAGATTGTATATTAATGGTGTGCAGTTGGAGGACAATAACTGAGCATGTATCAAAACAACGAAACGCAGAGTGGCTGAGTTAGGCGCATGCTTGTAATTTTTCACGCTACATAAATGGATTCAAGATTGATCCCAGAACAATCCTTCTCCAACTCCCTTTCTGGAATAGAGAACTCCATATAGACATCCTCACTGTTACCGCAACTGAAAATTAAAGCACAGTTAAACACAATTTGGCCTGAATTTCTTGTCAACTTTTCTTGATTTATCCACACTGGCATGACTGACTGTTAATTTTGCCCCAAATCATCACTTCTAAAAGCTTTCTCACCGCTGAGGTTAAAGTGACCGGTTTATAGTTGCTGGGTTTATGCATTTTTCAACACGGGTGTAAGATCTGCAATTCTCCAATCCTCTGGTTTTGCAATCCCAGCTGATAATATTGGACAACTCAGATCCCAGAGCAATACCTGGCTTCATAGATTCTAATCTTTTTTTAGAAACTGAGGAAGAAAGTTACTGAACATATTCACAGGAGTCTGCTCATGAACTTTAAACACAAAATAAAATATTTATGAAATGAGAAAAATGAATTAAGTTGCACCAGACAAACTTTTGGGAAGATCTTAACACAAACACAAGCAAATGATTCAAGTATTTACTACTTCTTCATTCCAGTTATCTCTTTACACACCAAAGATCCTTATTCAGCACTTTCCAAACCCACAACCACTTCCATCTAGAAGGACAAGGGCAGCAGTTACATGGGAACACCACCACCTGCATGTTCCCCTCCAAGCCACTCCTCATCCTGACTTGGGAATGTATCGCCGTTCCTTCGCAGTCGCTGGCTCAAAATCCTGGAATTCTCTCTCTAACAGCATTGTGAGTCAACCCACCACTTGTGGACTGCAGTGTTAAGAAGGCAGCTCACCACCACCTTCTCAAGGGCAACTAAAGATGGGCAATAAATGCTGGCCTAGCCAGCGACGCCCATGTCCCATGAATGAGTAAAAAATACAAACAAATTTGGAAAGATAAATATATCATATCGATTCTGCGCTCTAATATTCAGCGTAAGTATGTGGTACATGTGAACCATCTGGTGAACTGTAGTGAGGCACACGGCACTCTAAAGTAAATGACAGATGTGACCAAAGCTGATTCCATGGATCAACAACCCACTCAGACGTTTATCTCACTGTCAGCCAAACGGTTTCACTGAAACTCAAGGTTTCCAATCTCCATCTTTGAAGACCTTGCCTTGGGAATCAGATTTCCAGTGCGTGTGAACTGCTTCCTCACATCACTCCTGAATGGCCTAGTCTGATGGTTATATCACTTTGTTCTGGGCTCTCCCACCAGAGGAAATAGTTGCCTTCTATCGACTCTATCAGATCCCTTCATCACCTTAAATACCACAATTAGTCCACCCATTAACCTTCTCTATTAAAGGGAGCACAAACCTGGTTCCAGCAGCTCTTGGAACTTGCTTAAATTAATGTTAAGTGTGTACAGATGGGGCACTCATTGGATAATTATTTATGATGGGATGAAGAATCACTTTTTGAAGCCTTTCACGGTGTATCACCAACAACCAGGATGTTAATTTAATTTGATAAATTTCCTTTCATGATTTTGATTTTTGTCACATTAACATGGAAGTGCCCCATTGGTTGGTCATTCATTTATTTGTTTATCGGTCTTTTCAGAAGAGTTTAAAGAGTCGGATTGGCACTGACAGTGGGTTGTAGGGCGAGGAACTCTCCACTTGTAACGTCTGACCTTGTGAATAAATTCAAAACTGAGTAAAGATTGTAGTGTCCTCCTCCTGCATCAACTTGCTTCAGTTTAATATTTTTATCCCAGTGTACCCTCTCGAGATTCTTTCGACGGTATTCAGCCAACAACTGCAACACATTCTGTCTCAAAAGGTCAGGACGTTTCCTTGGCATCAGTGCAAAGCAAAAATATAGCAATTTTCTAAAAGAGTAAAGAATCTATTTTGAGAGTTCTGGAATACGTGTGTTCAGAATTGTTTCAGCAAATAATCCATTTTTAAAATTCATTTTACAAGATGTGGGTGGCGTCAGATAGGCCAACATTTATTGCCCATCGCTAGTTGCCCTTCAGAAGGGAGTGGTGAGCTGCCTTCTTGAACCACTGCAGTCCCTGTTGTTGTGACCTTATATTTCTATTTCTCAAAACTTAAAATAAACCATCTCCTTCTATTCAATGCCTCCCTCCAACATGAGACAAACTCCAGCCAACAGTGCCAGCAGTCACTGAATCTTTAGCCAGAGCATTGTGGCGAACCATAGATGGTTACCACTATGGGTACTGAACCATAGATGGTTATCACGATGGGTACTGAACCATAGATGGTTATCACTATGGGTACTTGTACATATGTTACTCTTGTTACTGTTGGGGTTAGGGTTGGGGTGTTCCACCTGTTAGCATTGTTCTGTGGTACACTCCGTTTGGCTCCGCCTTCCTATAGGAGTATAAAGGTCACTGTACTTCCTAGTGGCCCTTAGTCTGGGATAGTATTGTTAAGCAGTGTGCTCTATTCTTGTTGCAAATAAAAGCCTTTATTCCCGGGTACGATCTAGCCTCCCGAGTGGATTAATCGCGCATCAAGCATTTCTGTAATTGATTCATGAGGGGAGAGATTAATCATGGGGGAGCAAACACATTCCCCGATCTCATCCTTCACCAGCCTGAATACTCCTCTGACTGGTCAGCACTCACCAATCTGTGCATGGTGCATTAATACACCAGCAGACCATGCCATCAAACAGCCTTCTCACACGACTTAATCTAAAAAATATCAGGAATATGAAATGTGCAAGCTGGCAGTTCATTCACTCTGTAAGACAATGGAAACAAGTAGTAACTGGAACACTAGAACAGATGAAAGCAATACAAACATTTCCTTTGGCTCATCCAAGTGTCCTCCATCTGCCATTATACATAAAAGTTCTCTGAGCTGAGAAATGCACAGATAAGAATTATTGATTAGACAATATGTAGGAGACATTGCTATCCCGATAGGGAATGACATTTCCTCGAGTTTACCAAGAGGTTGGATGGTTTTGACCAGAACAGTTTTTGCCGCAAATCCATCTCATGAATTCCTCTTGGATTTTGCGCATCAGCCAGTAGAAATGCTTCTCTTGCACAGGAATCCTGAACCCTAAAGATGATTGGTTGGACAACTCTTGAAGGCCAGTAATGGAGCTTTGATGTTTTCATCTTTAATCAATAATTTAAAAGTCCTTCACTCGATTGCTACACAATCCCAAACAGCTATGTCCAACTGTGAAGTTGATATCAGCTACTGCCACAAGTCGACAACTTCAACAGTCACCTGCTTTTCCAACAATGTTCTCAGGATCTCTCGCAAGTTGACCAACACAATGTGTTAATCATAGAATCCCTATAATGCAGAAGGCGGCCATTTGGCCCCTCGAGTCTGCACCGACCACAATCCCATCCAGGCCCTATCCCTGTAACCCCTCATATTTACCCTGCTAATCCCCTGACACCATGGTTAATTTAGCATGGCCAATTAACCTAACTCGCACATCTTTGGACTGTGGGAGGAAACCGGAGCACCCGGAAGAAACCCACGCAGTCATGGGGCGAACGTGCAGACTCCAAACAGACAGTGACCCGAGACCGGAATTGAACCTGGGACCCTGGTGCTTTCAGGCAGCAGTGCTAATCACTGTGCCACCACGTTAAGAGACCAAATGATAGATTTGAGGGATTTATATTTGGATGAGTAAAACATTGGGCGGCACGGTGGCTAGCACTGCTGCCTCACAGCGCCAGGGTCCCAGATTCAATTCCCGGCCTCGGGTCACGGCGAGTGGAGTTTGCATATTCTCCCCGTGTCTGCGTGGGTTTCTTCCGGGTGCTCCGGTTTCCTCCCACAGTCCAAAGATGCGCGGGTTAGGTGGATTGGCCATGCTAAATTGACCTTAGTGTTAGGGGGATTAGCAGGGTAAATGTGTGGGGTTACAGGAATAGGGCCTGGGTGGGATTGTGGCCGGTACAGACTTGATGGGCTAAAGGGCCTCCTTCTGCGCTGTAGGGATTCTATAATTGTAACTAAAATATAGTTTCGGTAGGTTTAATTTAACATTTCTGGAGGGAAGCTGTGGATAGATTTTATGTTAAAAAAATGTTTGACTATTTAGGGGTTAAGCGCTCTGCCCCAACAACACTTTAGAAATTGGAGAGATAGGGTGGGACTGGGGCACTCTATGGCAGGTATTTTTTGAGGGTTGTGGGGGGAGCTGGGGGAAGAGGTCTCTCTCTCAGTTCTGCTCAAGGTTGAGAAAGGCTGTAAAAAAATGGAGCAAACTGTGAGAAAAGCGGCTCAGGCACAGAGAATGCTGAGAGAAGAGAGACTTCAGCACACGAGGCGAAATGAGCAGAGAATAAGGCCTGCTCCAGAAGAAATCAAAGAGAAACAAGAGTGTTGAGTTAAAGAAGCCATTCTATTTAACTAGATTTATAGTTATGATTTGGAAATGCCAGCAATGGACTGGGGTGGGCACAGTAAGAAGTCTCACAGCACCAGGTTAAAGTCCAACAGGTTTATGTGGAATCACGAGCTTTCAGAGCGCTGCTCCTTCCTCAGGCGAGTCCTGATGAAGGATCCACTGATGAAGGAGCGGCGCTCCGAAAGCTTGTGATACCAAATAAACCTGTTGGACTTTAACCCTGGTGCTGTGAGACTTCTTATTCGATTTACAGTTGGGAGAAGACTTTCAGAGGCAACTGGGCATTTTGAAATAATTCTGGTAAGAAGCTGGGATTTGAAACTTGAAGCAATTGACAGAGAAGAAACAGCAAGCCAATCGAGGCAGAGGAAACCCAAAAGGGCTGGTTCGAAATCTGGACAGGAATTACTGCTAAAAGTGAAGTGGAAATTCGCCAATAAAAATTATCTGGGGAAATTCTGAGGAAGAATCCACAAAACTTGTGTGTGCCAAAGAGACCATTGCTGCTTCAAAAGTACTTTTCTCATCCATGTTAATTTTAAAATTCCTGTGTATTTATGAAGCCAAGGAGTAAAGTATTATATTATAATCCATTTCTTTCATGTTTAATAAATGTAAAAAACTAATTAATGGTCATGTGACTCTTTTCTCCATATTTGATTACAAATAAATTGAAGTTACAGTCTTTCAGTTAAGGTTCCATTCTGGGATTGTGTTATCCAGTTATAACACCAACCGGAATCGTAACAAATCTTTTCTGGGAAATTAATACTGCAAGCCTTCCAGAAATACCCAGAAAAATAATTTCTTTCCAACCAATATATAATTGCTACCGATATCATAGAATGGACGAGAAGACAATTTTGTCTCATTAACCTTCTGAGAGAAATGAGTTGAATGCCTTCCCCAGAGTCTTTCACAGAACTTCAAGCGTGAGGACACAACCCAGACAAAACAAATAGCCATTTCATACCAACACATCCAGCCCAGCCTGTCTTACAGGCTGTGAAAGGGCACTTCCCGGACAACAGTGGAGCTGTACAACAGGCAGGTGGTTCTGGTTCAGGCTTCGTCATGGAGCTTCCACCAGGAAACTATCATCTCCCACGCTGTTAATTCAAACAAAGCACAATGCCTGAAGGTCTGCCCTGCTGCAATCTCCATGGCAACGCCTTGGCCCATGCTGTCCAGCCAACCAATCAGCAACTTTTTCTCACAAGTATAAATTGTTG
This sequence comes from Mustelus asterias, assembly GCF_964213995.1. Lineage (NCBI taxonomy): Eukaryota > Metazoa > Chordata > Chondrichthyes > Carcharhiniformes > Triakidae > Mustelus > Mustelus asterias. The sequence continues at coordinate 2,839,721 of NC_135809.1, forward strand.
CTCCGTTTGAAATTGGGTACTCTTGTGTCTGTCCCAGTGAGTGCCAGACAAAAAGCTTCAACAGCATGTCTCTTTTTCAGCTAAAACCAGGTTCTATACCAGCCAGTGACACTGTTGCGGAGATCATAAAAGGCACTCTATAAATACTGTACCCATCTCTCTTTCTCTCTATCCCAAAGAACTTCTAAATCAATGCCATACTTCAAACTGCAAGTGTTACATATTAGGCACAGTGACGATTTTGCACCAGGCAAGAAGCCACGAATAACACAAATAAATAATCCATTAACATGTTCCCTCATGACCATGTCGGAGGAGGAAAGTTTGCTCATAGTTCTTTCATTTTAAAAGTACCATGGGATCGTTAACACATCTGAACATGCAAACAGGCACTTGGTTTAAACTTCATCTGGTAAAAAGCAAGCAGTTTGGGACAGTAAAATAGACCAATAGAACTGCTCATCACAGCCCAACGGGTGGGATTGACATCAATGTGCAGAATTGCAGGGATGATGTGGAGACGCCGGCGTTGGACTGGGGTGAACACAGTAAGAAGTTTAACACCAGGTTAAAGTCCAACAGGTTTATTTGGCAGCAAAAGCCACAGAATTGCAGGGTCAGTGGAGAGAGCAGCAACAATTTTAACTCGCCTGATAACTGATGCAATGCAACTCTAACTTCACCAAGCTCATTTGAGGAAACCCCCAGCAGCTGAAAGAATTAATGAATTAAGAAAACTAGCTTGAACTGGTCTCTGCTGCACCTGGACTCAGCTAATCCCTTTGTTCACAACACATATTCAGACAGTCTGTGCAACCGGCTTCGAACAGAGTGTGGACGTCTGGTGGGGAGGGGGGAGCCGAGGGGGGAGCCAAGGGGGGGGGGGGGGGGGGAGGGAGGGGTAGGGGTGGGCGGGGCGGGGGTAGGGGTGGGGGGGGCGGGGGTAGGGGTGGGGGGGGCGGGGGGAGGAGGGGGGGGCGGGGGGAGGAGGGGGGGGCGGGGGGAGGAGGGGGGGGCGGGGGGAGGAGGGGGGGGCGGGGGGAGGAGGGGGGGGCGGGGGGAGGAGGGGGGGCGGGGGGAGGGGGGGGCGGGGGGAGGAGGGGGGGGCGGGGGGAGGAGGGGGGGGCGGGGGGAGGGGGGGGGGCGGGGGGAGGAGGGGGGGGCGGGGGGAGGAGGGGGGGGCGGGGGGAGGAGGGGGGGGCGGGGGGAGGAGGGGGAGGCGGGGGGAGGAGGGGGGGGCGGGGGGAGGAGGGGGGGGCGGGGGGAGGAGGGGGGGGCGGGGGGAGGAGGGGGGGGCGGGGCGAGGAGGGGGGGGCGGGGCGAGGAGGGGGGGCGGGGCGAGGAGGGGGGGGCGGGGCGAGGAGGGGGACGGGGCGAGGGGGGGCGGGGCGGGGCGAGGGGGGGCGGGGCGGGGCGAGGGGGGGCGGGGCGGGGCGAGGGGGGGCGGGGCGGGGCGAGGGGGGGCGGGGCGAGGGGGGGCGGGGCGAGGCGAGGAGGGGGGGCGGGGCGAGGAGGGGGGCGGGGCGGGGCGAGGAGGGGGGCGGGGCGAGGAGGGGGGGCGGGGCGAGGAGGGGGGGCGGGGCGAGGAGGGGGGGGCGGGGCGAGGAGGGGGGGGCGGGGCGAGGAGGGGGGGGCGGGGCGAGGAGGGGGGGCGGGGCGAGGAGGGGGGGGCGGGGCGAGGAGGGGGGCGGGGCGAGGAGGGGGGCGGGGCGAGGAGGGGGGGGCGGGGCGAGGAGGGGGGGGCGGGGCGAGGAGGGGGGGCGGGGCGAGGAGGGGGGGGCGGGGCGAGGAGGGGGGGCGGGGCGAGGAGGGGGGGGCGGGGCGAGGAGGGGGGGGCGGGGCGAGGAGGGGGGGGCGGGGCGAGGAGGGGGGGGCGAGGAGGGGGGGGCGGGGCGAGGAGGGGGGGCGGGGAGTGGAGGGGGGGGCGGGGAGTGGAGGGGGGGGCGGGGAGTGGAGGGGGGGGCGGGGAGTGGAGGGGGGGGCGGGGAGTGGAGGGGGGGGCGGGGAGTGGAGGGGGGGGCGGGGAGTGGAGGGGGGGGCGGGGAGTGGAGGGGGGGGCGGGGAGTGGAGGGGGGGGCGGGGAGTGGAGGGGGGGGCGGGGAGTGGAGGGGGGGGGCGGGGAGTGGAGGGGGGGGGCGGGGAGTGGAGGGGGGGGCGGGGAGTGGAGGGGGGGGCGGGGAGTGGAGGGGGGGGCGGGGAGTGGAGGGGGGGGCGGGGAGTGGAGGGGGGGGCGGGGAGTGGAGGGGGGGGCGGGGAGTGGAGGGGGGGGCGGGGAGTGGAGGGGGGGGCGGGGAGTGGAGGGGGGGGCGGGGAGTGGAGGGGGGGGCGGGGAGTGGAGGGGGGGGCGGGGAGTGGAGGGGGGGGCGGGGAGTGGAGGGGGGGGTCGGGGAGTGGAGGGGGGGGCGGGGAGTGGAGGGGGGGGCGGGGAGTGGAGGGGGGGGCGGGGAGTGGAGGGGGGGGCGGGGAGTGGAGGGGGGGGCGGGGAGTGGAGGGGGGGGCGGGGAGTGGAGGGGGGGGCGGGGAGTGGAGGGGGGGGCGGGGAGTGGAGGGGGGGGCGGGGAGAGGAGGGGGGGCGGGGAGAGGAGGGGGGGCGGGGAGAGGAGGGGGGGGCGGGGAGAGGAGGGGGGGGCGGGGAGAGGAGGGGGGGCGGGGAGAGGAAGGGGGGGCGGGGAGAGGAAGGGGGGGCGGGGAGAGGAAGGGGGGGCGGGGAGAGGAAGGGGGGGCGGGGAGAGGAAGGGGGGGCGGGGAGAGGAAGGGGGGGCGGGGAGAGGAGGGGGGGCGGGGAGAGGAGGGGGGGCGGGGAGAGGAGGGGGGGCGGGGAGAGGAGGGGGGGCGGGGAGAGGAGGGGGGGCGGGGAGAGGAGGGGGGGCGGGGAGAGGAGGGGGGGTGGGGGCGGGGAGAGGAGGGGGGGTGGGGGCGGGTAGAGGAGGGGGGGTGGGGGCGGGGAGAGGAGGGGGGCGGGGGCAGGGAGAGGAGGGGGGCAGGGGCGGGGAGAGGAGGGGGGCGGGGTGGGGCGAGGAGGGGGGCGGGGAGAGGGGGGGTCGGGGGCGGGGAGAGGAGTGGGGCGGGGGGTGGGGAGAGGAGGGGAGGTGGGGGTTGGGGAGAGGTGGGGAGGTGGGGGCGGGGAGGGGGGGTGAGAGAGGGGGGGGGCGGGGGAGGGGGAGAGAAGAGAGGGGAAGCCTGGTGAGAGGGGGGGGGCGGGGGGAGAGAAAAGAGAGGGAAGCCTGGTGAGGAGGAAGTGGGGGGGAGAGCCTGGTGAGGGGGGAGGGGGGGGGGGGGGGGGAGAGCCTGGTGAGGAGGGAGGGGCGGGGGGGGAGGGGGGAGGTAGGGAAGCCTGGTGAGGGGGGTGGGAAAGAGAGCAGCCTGGTGAGGAGGGAGGGGCGGGGGGGGGGATGGGGGAGGTAGGGAAGCCTGGTGAGGAGGAAGGCGGAGGAGCCTGGTGAGGGGTGCAGTTCTCCTTTGCTTTTTCACCCTCTCGGAATTGGTTTCTGCTGCTCTCCATGGAGGTGGTGAGCTCTTGTTGAGGATCTGCGAATATCCAGTGAGTGGCCAAGGTCTATTTTCCAAAGGTTTAAATTTGTCCTTCAGTTTGTGTTGAGACTAATTAATATCTGAAAGAAAATAAATAATTGAAAATAATAATTAAGTAATTAAAGTTCACAACTATGACAGGACGGATGCTGTGTCATGGTTGCAGCATGTGGGAGTTCGTGGATACAAGTGTTATCCAGGACAAGAACGTCTGCACTAAGTCTGTGGCTTGAGGAGCTTCGGTTCAGAGTCACTGAATTGGAGGCTGAGCTGCAGACACCACAACACATGAGGGGGGGAGAGAGAGCTGGATGTCTTGTTTGGGAGGGGGTCAGATCCCTAAGGATAGAATCTTCGGTTGGGAAACAGATCAGGGACAGGAGAGTGTGACTGCAGCTAAAGCAGGTAAGGTACCTAAAGGACAAGGGGACCCACAGGCAGGGGTGCTGGGGTGCTGGTTTCTGCAATTGTCCAGCAGGTTTGAGGTTCTTTCAGTTTGTTTAGAGGAGAGTGGGGGCCACACATGTATTAATGACTTGGATGAGGGAAGTGAATGTACTATTGACCTATACATGAAAGCCAGATACGATCGAAGGAGATCCATCAAAGATGCCAAAACACATTACCAGACCAAGCTAGAGTCCCAGGCTAGCCAGAACGACCCCCACCGACTATGGCAAGGTTTGCAAGACATAACAGGCTACAAGATGAAGGCATATAAAATCGCCGGCTCCAACGAACCCCTCCCCTGATTAGCTCAATGCATTCTACGCCCGTTTTGAGCAAGAGGTCAGCGAGAGCATGCCCTCCACCCTGGAAGAACCTGTATCGGGGATCATCATTGCAGGTGTCAGAGCAGCTTTCTTGGAGGTCAACCCACGGAAAGTGACTGGCCCAGATGGAGTACCCGGACGTGCACTCAGATCCTGCACGGGTCAGCTGGCGGGGGTATTCATAGACATCTTCAACCTCTCTTGACAACAATCTGAAGTCCCTATCTGCTTCAAGAAGACGATCATCATCCCGGTACCCAAGAGAAACCAAGCAGCCTTAATGACTGTCGGCCGATGGCTCTGACATCCATCATTATGAAGTGCCTTGAAAGGTTAGTCATGGCACAAATCAATTCCAGCCTCCCGGACTACCTGGATCCACTACAGTTTGCCTACCACCGCCACACATCCACAACAGATGCCATTTCCCTGGCCCTGCACTCAACCCTGGAACACCTAGCTAACAAGGACACCTATGTCAGACTCCCATTTATTGACTACAGCTCAGCCTTCAACACCATTATTCCCACGAAACTCATCTCCAAACTCCGTGGCCTGGGCCTCGGCACTTCCCTCTGCGAATGGATCCTGAACTTCCTAACTGTCAGACCACAATCAGTAAGGATAAAAAACACCACTTCCTCCACGATCACCCTCAACACCGGTGCCCCACAAGGCTGTGTTGTCAGCCCCCTACTATACTCCTTATACACCTATGACTGTGTGGCCAAATTCCCCTCCAACTCGATTTTCAAGTTTGTTGACGACACCACCGTAGTGGGTCGGATCTCAAACAATGATGAGACAGAGAGTACAGGAATGAGATAGAGAATCTGGTGAACTGGTGCGGCAACAATAATCTCCCCCTCAATGTCAACAAAACGAAGGAGGTTGTCATCGACTTCAGGAAGCGTAAAGAGCATGCCCCTGTCCACATCAATAGGGACGAAGTAGAAAGGGTTGAGAGCTTCACATTTTTAGGCGTCCAGATCACCCACAACCTGTCCTGGTCCCCCAATGCCAATACTATAGTTAAAAAAGTCTCACAACACCAGGTTAAAGTCCAACAGGTTTATTTGGTAGCACAAGCCACAAGTTTTCAGAGCGCTGCCCCTTCATCAGACTCACCTGATGAAGGGGCAGCGCTCTGAAAGCTTGTGGCGTCCTCACCTAGCAACCACGCTACCAAATAAACCTGTTGGACTTTAACCTGGTGTTGTGAGACTTCTTACTGTGCTTACCCCAGTCCAACGTCAGCATCTCCACATCATAGTTAAGAAAGCCCACCAACGCCTCCACTTTCTCAGAAGACTAAAGAAATTTGGCATGTCAGCTACGGCTCTCTCCAACTTTTACAGATGCACTATAGAAAGCATTCTTTCTGGCTGTATCACAACTTGGCATGACTTCTGCTCTGCCCAAGTCGGAAGGAATTACAAAGGGTCGTGAATGTAGCTCAATGCATCACGCAAACCAGCCTCCCATCCATTGACTTCCTGCTGCCTCAGCAAAGCAGCCAGCATCATCAAGGACCCCACGCACCCTGGACATTCTCTCTTCCATCTTCTTCCATCGGGAAAAAGATAAAGTGTGAGGTCACGTACCAACCGACTCGAGAACAGCTTCTTCCCTGCTGCTGTCAGACTTTTGAATGGACTTACCTTGCATTAAGTTGATCTTTCTCTACACCCTAGCTGTGACTGTAATATTACGTTCTGCACTCTCTCATTTCCTTCTCTATGAACGGTATGCTTTGTCTGTATAGCGCGCAAGAAACAATACATTTCATTGTATGTTAGTACATGTGACAATAATAAATCAAATCAAAATATTGCCTAGTTTGTGGATGACACAAAAATAGAAGGGAAGGCTAGTGCTGAGGTGACAGTCTACAGAGGGATATCGACAAGTTAGGTGATTGGACAGAAACTCAGTGGTTGGAATATAATGTAGGAAAATGTGAAGTAATACACTTTGGTAGTAAGAATAAAGAAGCGGAATATTATTGAAATGGAGAAAGCTGCAGCACAGAGGGATTTGGGGTCCTCGTGCATAAATCACAGAAAGCTCGCATGCAAGTTTCAGGTAATAAAGAAGGCAAATGGAATGTTGGCCTTTATTCCAAAAGGAATAGAGTTGAAAAATAGGGATGTCTTGCTAAAACTGTACAAGGCACTGGTTAGACCACACCTGCAATGCCGTTAACAGTTTTGGTCGCCTTATCAAAGATATACTGACAGTGTAGACACTTCAGAGAAGGTTCACTAGGTTGATCCTGGATATGGAGGGATTGTCTTATGAAGAGAAGTTGGGCCTGTACTCATTGGAGTTTAGAAGAATGAGGCGCAACCTGATTGAGACGTATTGGATTCTCAGGAGGGTTAACAGGGTCAACGCTGTAAGATTGTTTCCCCTTGTGGGAGAGTCTAGGACCAGAGGGCATAATCCCAGAGTGAGGGGGTCACCCATTTAAGACAGAGATGAGGAGGAATTTCTTCTCTCAGAGGGTAGTGATTCTGTGGAATTTTTTACCGCAGAGGGCTGTGGAGGCTGGGTCATTATGTTCAAGGCTGAGATAGACAGAGTTTTAATCAGTGAGGCAATCAAGGGTTATGGGGGTAAAGCAGGAAAGTGGAGTTGAGGATTATATCAGATCAGTCATGATCTCAACGAATGGTCCAGTGAAGCACTTGAGGTTACCTCTTAGAATGTTTTTAAGGCAAAGATAAATAGGTTTTTGAACAGAAAAGGAATTAGGGATTATGGTGAGCAGGCTGGTGAATGAAGCTGAGATCAGCCATATTCTCATTGAATGGTGGAGCAGGCTCAAGGGGCCAGATGGCCTACTCCTGCTCCTAATTCGTATTACTCGTCCTGTCCAACATAAAACCTCTTGCTCTGGTCACCTTCACAACTTCAGGCCTCATGCTTCCAAACATAACACACCCATGAGGATTGTCGTAATTTCAGCAGTGTATCAGGTAAATACATGAAGGGGAAAACATTACAGGACCATTGGGAATGGAACTACCAAGAAAGTCCATTTAAAAAGCCAGAACTGACACAATGGACCAAATGGCCTCTTTGTGCACTAGATAATTGGTGCTTGCATTCCGCACAGTATTTATGTCTGAACCAACATCACTAAAACCAATTATTTGGTCATCGTCACATTGTTGCCTATGGAACCATGCTGTGAATCGGCTGCAGCAGAATATATATCAGAACAATGACTATACTTTCAAAACCATGCATTTCTTATGAAGCACCTTGCAATGCCAAGCTGGTGAAAGGCACGATGTAAATGTAAGCACTTACAGAACAGAACAAAACAAACTCTCTCGTGCTTTTGCAGATTTAACTGGTGTTATATAACAGCAAGAAACAGAGGAGTGGAGACAGAGTGAAAAACTGATGACAATCAGAAAGTTCCAGAAATGCACAGTGCTACCTGCCTTTTCAATTCAACTGCCCATCAACCTGTCAAAACTCTCCCAAGGTCTGATGTTATTTTTCTTTCACCTTGTGCAGAATTTAACCAGAAACGTAAGCAACACGAAACGTTTGTACATTTGAAATCACAGCAACGAAAGCACAGCTGTCCAGCATTTTCATTTGGACTCGATACAGGCAGCAATATCAATTTGTTGTTCAGGCAGGTACCCCAGGTGGCAACATCTATTCATAAAAGGAGCTGACAGCCTTTGATGTGACTCTTGCAACTCCTGTCAAGTATTTACCAGCAGCACCTGTCAAAGGTTTGGCAACATTGATATTCTATTTATTCTCTCATGGGATGTAGGTGTTTTTGGCTAAGCCAGTATTCACTGCCAAGACCAAACTGCCCTCGAGAAGGTGATGCCTTTTTGAACCCCTGCAGTCCACGTGGTGTAGGTACACCCACAGTGCTGTTAGGGAGGAAGTTCCAGGATTTTGACCCAGCAACAGTGAAGGAACGGCAATATATTTCCAATTCAGGATGGTGAGTGACTTACTAATTTACTAATCTAGATGCAACCATTTTGTGTCTAATGTGCATCTGCCATACCCTCCGTGTCACATCTTGTTACAGTTGTATTTTTTTTTAAAAGAGCCTGAAATTTACAAGTAGTTACAACTGCCCTCTGATTTCCCTCAGTCGTACTAAGAGTGGCGGCATTAAAAGGAACAAGCTGGGTTAACATTTAAATACCAACAATTTCTGGCAATTCACAGGGAATTTGATGGTCAGCGTTGGAGGTTTGGTCCTGAAAATTCCATGGGTACGAGTTGGGTCATTTTATTGGCCTTTAGCCCTTTGTGCATCGACAATTTTATCAGTGAGATCAGTGATATTGACTGCGGATGGACAATTTGGGAGGGAGCAAAACCAATCTAAACCAAGGCGTTTTCTGCGCATTCAAGTCCATTTCCCTGAGCAATGGTGATTTCTAAGTCCTGATTTTTCCGACAGCCTCTGTGGAGAGAAACAGTTAATGTTCTGAGTTCAATATGACTCCTAAGAACATTTTTTTGTTTCGTTAAGTATTTATATAAGGAAAGGCAGAATCGGCAGCTGCCATATTTTCTAGATACTGTTCCTTCCCACAGGATCTCAGCTCATGTCCACGCTGTAAAGCCAAGTTCACTTCCTCATGAAGTTCTTCTCCTGTGCCGCAGGTGTCCGCTGAATGGAATGAATATTGCGTTTCACGCGATCTTCTTCTACTGAAGATGTTGCGGTGCTTTGTAGCTTCATTTTGTCGAGAACCTTTCCTTCTCCAGTATCGTTTCTTTCCAGTTCCCGCTCCTTTTTTTCTTCCTCTTTGTATTGTCTAATTTTACATTGGCGAGCTTTGTCATTCCATTTTGCATCCTCCATCATCTCTTGTCGCCTCCGATCCAGCTCCTCTGCTGAAAGTTTTCTTGATTGATTCGAATAAGGCCTCCTATGGAATCCTCCTCTCGTTGGGGACGACTTCCGTGTCATTTCCAGAGTACCGCGAACGTACCTTGGAATGTCTTGGAGGTGACCGAGACGTTGGCCTGGATCTTCCGTGCCACGAATCTTCACGTCTGATGTCTGTGAGATTGTTGTCGGACTTTCCGGGAGCGGCTTCCTGACCGTGACCTGGGTCTGATCTTGCGAGATGCTTTAGCTGGGTCAGAGGGGAGGGAACCGTGTCGCTGTATAACGCTGAGAGAATCTTTCACCTTCAAGCCATACCCAGGTAGCTTCTTTGGAATAGATGTGGATGAACTTGCAGCCTTTTCATGCCATTTTGCTTGCTGCTCATCACCACTGGGACTAGATCGTCGATATTTCTTGTGCTGCTTCTAGTTCTTTTTTTCCGTTTTGTCCAAGTTCTTTTGCAGTGTTTCCTTGATCACCTTCATTTTAATGGGATTAGTTAAAATCTCTTTTTTTCTTCCTCGCGTTTCCTGATCATGAAGAGTGGATCTTCTCGTATTTTAGAAGTCATATCCAATGCAGAGTTAGCCCCTGTGGCCGTAAAAATAGAGCCAGGCAGCAGTCCAGTCTCAATAGAAGGCCCAGACTCTTCGTCCACCATTTTGCCTGTTGCATACTTGTCAATAGGTCGACCCAGCAAGTATTCCTCCTTGTTAATCATACTGCCAGGCCCTTGATACATCCAATCAAGCCTATCGGATGATTTCTTCAGAGCACTGCTATCCTCTGCGTAGCGCTGCTTGGAGGGAACCTGCAGGTGAGGGTGTTCCCAGGTATCTGCTGCCCTTATCTTTCCATGATGTGGAGATGCCGGCATTGGACTGGGGTGAACACAGTAAGAGTTTTAACAACACCAGGTTAAAGTCCAACAGGTTTATTTGGTAGCAAATACCATTTGCTTTCGGAGCGCTGCTCCTTTGTCAGATGGAGTGGAAATGTCCACTCCATCTGACGAAGGAGCAGTGCTCCGAAAGCTAATGGTATCATTTTCCTGAAGGAAGTGGCTCAATGACTCTGTTGGTTAGACGTTCCTTGGGTTGTCTTGATGTTTTAACAGTTAATTTGGTTATTCCTCTGCAGAGCAGAATTTCACTTTTGAAAGATCTCTTTTCAGAGAAGGAAATCCTCTGGTTGGTCGCGATCAGCAAACAAGGCTCGACGCTCACCAGAAAGGATGGAGGGAGAGAGAGATTGGGCAAGATCTGCAGCAGATCTGAGATAAGGTCGCCACTCTTCATGCTCAACAGCTCCAGCTGCTTGTCCTCAATTTATCAGCATCAACTCACTGCAAAATATTACCAAGACCCAAAAAGAGTTTGTTGGTCATGTGACTTGCTCTCTCTCTCCACTGTCCAAGTGGGAAAGTTGAGCGTGTTAGCTGATGAGGAGAGACTGAGTAGACTGGGACTATATTCATTGGAATTTAGAAGAATGAGGGGTGGATCTTATAGAAACATACAAGATGAAAGGAATAGATAAGATAGAAACAGGGAGGTTGTTTCCACAGGTAGGTGAAACCAGAACTAAGGGGCATGACCCCAAAATAAGGGGGAGCAGATTTAGGACTGAGTTGAGGAACATCTTCACACAAAGGGTTGTGAAATGTGGAATTCCCTGCCCAGTGAAGCAATTGAGGCTACTTCATTGACAGTTTTTAAGACACCAGGTTAAAGTCCAACAGGTTTATTTGGAATCACGAGCTTTTGGAGTGCTGCTCCTTCATCAGCTAAGTTTTTAAGTATTAAGTTTTATGTTTTTAAGGCAAAGATGGACAGATTTTTGAATAGTAAAGGAATTAAGGGTTATGGTGAGCGGGCGGGTAAGTGGAGCTGAGTCCACAAAAAGATCAGCCATGATCTTATTGAATGGCGGATCAGACTCGAGGGGTCAAATGGCCCACTCCTGCTCCTAGTTCATACGTTCTTATGAAATGTTATTGTGTAATCCAACAGGTAGCTTGATTGGTTCACGTCTACACACTAACCTGAGCCATTGTCTCCTGGCTCAGGTGATTAGATTTGATGTCCCATCTCCAATCTCGGGCACTTGTCTTAATGCCTTGTTAATGGTACAGGAGATAGAACCTTCCACATTCCTCATGACTTTATGTGGAGCCTTTTCAGACCCAGCATCTCCATCCCAAAGAGGAGTCACATGGAACACAGTGACTTGATTTATTGTCACATGTATTAGCATACAGTGAAAAGTATTGTTTCTTGCATGCTGTACAGACAAAATATACCGTTCAAAGAGAAGGAAACGAGAGAGTGCAGAATGTAGTGTTACAGTCATAGCTGGGGTGTAGAGAGAGATCAACTTAATGCAAGATAAGTCTGACAGCAGTAGGGAAGAAGCTGTTCTTGAGTCGGTTGGTACGTGACCTCAGGCTTTTGTATCATTTTCCTGAAGGAAGAAGGTGGGAGAGAGAATGTCCCGGGTGCGTGGGATCCTTAATTATGCTGGCTGCTTTTCCAAGGCAGCGGGAAGTGTAGACAGAGTCAATGGATGGGAGGCTGGTTTGCGTGATGGATTGGGCTACATTCACAACCGTTTGTAGTTCCTTGCGGTCTTGGGCAGAGCAGGAGCCATACCAAGCTGTGATACAACCAGAAAGAATGCTTTTTATGGTGCATCTGTAAAAGTTGGAGAGTCGTAGCTGACATGCCAAATTTCCTTAGTCTTCTGAGAAAGTAGAGGCGTTGGTGGACTTTAACTATAGTATCACCATGGGGGGGGACCAGGACAGGTTGTTGGTGATCTGGACACCTAAAAACTTGAAGCTCACCACCATTTCCACTTCATCCCCATTGATGTAGACAGTTCTCCTTTATGTTTCCTGAAATCGATGACAATCTCCTTCATTTTGTTGACATTGAGGGAGAGATTATTGTTGCTGCACCAGTTCACCAGATTCTCTATCTCATCCCTGTACTCTGTGTCGTCATTGTTTGAGATCCGACCCACAAAGGTGGTGTCGTCAGCAAACTTGAAAATCGAATTGGAGAGGAATTTGGCCGCACAGTCGCAGTAACACTTATGTCATAGTCACGGTGATGCCAATTGGAGCAGCATTTTATGGCCATGATTTCCAGTCATCATTTTGAACTCGTTTTAAAATGTCTGAAAAGTTCAAGTCTGAGTTTTCAGCCCGAGGATTAAAATTATCTGATGCAAGCTCAACTTCATGACATTGCACTCACACACACAAGCATATTACATATACATGAAAAGATGTTTCCTCCCTGGCGATCAGCACAAGCCATCCAAAACCATAGTGGGCAGCAGGAAATCCTGCGATGGGCCCGTCTCTCGTGTGCATCACTTGCTGCATGATTTAAAACTCATCTGTTCCTTCAGCTGCTTGGACCCTAAGCTCGGTCAATGTCCTCCCTAAAGCTCTGTCATCGTTTGAGGTTCCTGGAACTTCTGTTTCTTGGACCAGGCATTTGCTCACCTTGCAGACACAAATTTCATTTTGTAACATTTCAGACTTGCTCTTGGGTATGAGAGTGACACTGGCAAAGTAACATCGAGTCCCCATGCTGGGGTGGCCTTCTGTGTAACTATCAGCTAGCTATTTAGATCTGCTTAAAATATGCTCAAACGAATAATTAATCATTCCCTTTTAAACAAGATCCTCTTGTGCAAATTCTGCCATTGCCTCACTCTCGCCCATCGCTATAACCATCTCCAGTCCTCCAATTCTAGCCTCTTGCAAATCTCCAATTTGAATTGATGGCTATGCTTTCAGCTCCAGGACCTGACATTCCTTCCCTAAATCTATCTGTCCTTTAAGACTCTTCTTAAATCCCTCCTCTTTGATTAGCTATCCAATAGCTCAGTGTCAGCGTGCCTTTGGCTGTGTTCCGACATTAAAGGTGCTATACAAATTGCTGCTGATTGAATTTGCCTTTACTCATAGGGCAGCCCACAAATACTTTGGGAATACAACCGATCCCAATTGAGGCACAGTCTGATATTTACTCTCCTTCTCATGTTCAAAATCAACCCCATTGCTGTGGGTCTGGAGTCACATGTAGGCCAGACTGGGTAAGGATGGCAGATTTCCTTCCCTAAAGCATGTTGACAGTGGGGGATTCAGTGATGGCAGCCTTATTGAATGCCATGGGGAGATGGTGGAGTTTTATCTTGTTGGAGATGGTTATTACCTGGCATTCATGTGGCGTGAATGTCACTTGCGACTTGCCAGCCCAAGCCTGGATATTGTCCATTCTTGCTGCATTTGGAACTGAGTGCTGCAGAATCTGAGAAGTCACATATGATGCTGAATATTGTGCAGCAAGCAATGAACATCCCCACTGCTGACGATGTGATGGAGGAAAGTCATTGATGCGGCAGCTGAAGATGGTTGAAGGAGGAACTCCTGCAGTGATGTCCTGGAACTGAGAATTCACCTGCAACAACCACAACCATCTTCTTAGGCTCAGTGCGGCTCCAACCATTGGAGGCTTTTCCCCTGATGCCCATTGACTCCAGTTTTGCATGAGCTCCTTGGTGCCACCCTCGATCAAAAGCTGCCTTGTCATCATGGGCAGTCACTCTCCCCTCACCTCAGTAACTCAACTCTTCTGACCATGTTTGAACCAAGCCTGTAATGAGGTCAGGAGCTGAGTGACCCTGGTTGAACGTCAGTGAGCAGGTTATTGCTAAGTACTGCTTGATAGCGCTGCTTACATTAGCATTGTGCATTTTGTGATGGTCATCATTAGACTTTTAACACCAGATTTTTATTGATTGAATTCAAATTCCACCAGACCGGTTAGTCTGACTTCGGTGGTTGGTAAATTGATGGAAAAGGTCCTTAGGGATGGGATTTACGACCATTTAAAAAGATGCGGATTAATCCGGGATAGTCAGCACAGATTTGTGAAGGGCAAATCGTGCCTCACAAATTTGATAGAATTTTTTGAGGAGGTAACTAGGTGTGTTGATGAAGGTAGGGCGGTTGATGTCATATACATGGATTTTAGTAAGGCGTTTGATAAGGTCCCCCATGGTCGGCTTATGATGAAAGTAAGGAGGTGTGGGATAGAGGGAAAGTTGGCCGATTGGATAGGTAACTGGCTATCTGATCGAAGACAGAGGGTGGTGGTGGATGGAAAATTTTCGGACTGGAGGCAGGTTGCTAGCGGAGTGCCGCAGGGATCGGTGCTTGGTCCTCTGCTCTTTGTGATTTTTATTAATGACTTAGAGGAGGGGGCTGAAGGGTGGATCAGTAAATTTGCTGATGACACCAAGATTGGTGGAGTAGTGGATGAGGTGGGGGGCTGTTGTAGGCTGCAAAGAGACATAGATAGGATGCAAAGCTGGGCTGAAAAATGGCAAATGGAGTTTAACCCTGATAAATGTGAGGTGATTCATTTTGGTCGGACTAATTTAAATGTGGATTACAGGGTCAAAGGTAGGGTTCTGAAGACTGTGGAGGAACAGAGAGATCTTGGGGTCCATATCCACAGATCTCTAAAGGTTGCCACTCAAGTGGATAGAGCTGTGAAGAAGGCATATAGTGTGTTAGCTTTTATTAACAGGGGGTTGGAGTTTAAGAGCCGTGGGGTTATGCTGCAACTGTACAGGACCTTGGTGAGACCGCATTTGGAATATTGCGTGCAGTTCTGGTCACCTCACTATAGGAAGGATGTGGAAGCGCTGGAGAGAGTGCAGAGGAGATTTACCAGGATGCTGCCTGGTTTGGAGTGTCGGTCTTATGAGGAAAGGTTGAGGGAGCTGGGGCTGTTCTCTCTGGAGCGGAGGAGATTGAGGGGAGACTTAATAGAGGTTTATAAAATGATGAAGGGGATAGATCGAGTGAACGTTCAAAGACTATTTCCTCGGGTGGATGGAGCTATTACGAGGGGGCATAACTATAGGGTTCGTGGTGGGAGATATAGGAAGGATATCAGAGGTAGGTTCTTCACGCAGAGAGTGGTTGGGGTGTGGAATGGACTGCCTGCAGTGATAGTGGAGTCAGACACTTTAGGAACATTTAAGCGGTTATTGGATAGGCACATGGAGCACACCAGGATGGTAGGGAGTGGGATAGCTTGATCTTGGTTTCAGATGAAGGTCGGCACAACATCGTGGGCCGAAGGGCCTGTTCTGTGCTGTACTGTTCTATGTTCTATCTGCCATGGTGAGATTGGAATCAGGGTCCCCAGGGCATTACCCTGGGATTTCCACTCCAGTGACAATACCATGACACCACTGCCTCCCCCAATGCTCCCTAATGCTTGGGCAACAGGAGCTTTAATCCCATGATGTCAGCTGATGGAATTTAAATCTGAAATATAAAGCTAGTCTCAGTAATGGTTATCACAACAACTATCACCAGTTGTTGTAAAATCCATTCTGGGTGGGCGGGGGTGGAAATCTGCTGTCCTTACCTGGTCTGGCCTACTCATGACTCCAGACCCACAACAATGTGGCTGACTCTTAACAGTCCTTTGCAATGGCCGACAGCAAGCCATTTAGTTCAATGGCAATGAGGGGTGGGAAACAAATGCTGATGTTCTCAGTGACAATGACATACCATGGAAGAACAAACAGCAGCAGAAAGCTGGGCCTTGTGACAGTGGCCGAGGTGGAGAGCTTGTAGGCAAGCTTTGTCGAAGCAACTCCAAACTTGTCCTTGGGAACACCTTAAAATGCAAACTCATTAACGGCGTATTAGGAAATCAGATTTGAAGAAAGTGCAGTTGAAGTGTTAACACGGTTTAAAAATTAGTCATAGTTTAACAGAATACAGGTTTTATGCTCCATCGTCCTTTTCCCACTTTTTCTGATGGTGGTGACTTCTTACTTAGAATTTATGGCACAGAAACACACCATCCTTCCTAGTTATTCCATACTGGGTATGGTTCCACTGGCAGCTTTCCAGTAACATGCAATCACAGCAGCTCCAAGGAAAACATGTCTGGAACAAGTCAGCCTTTGGTTGGAGACTTGCTAAATGATGCAGAGCCAGGCAAACACATACATTCCCATGGTAAT
The DNA here is from genome assembly GCF_964213995.1 of Mustelus asterias. Lineage (NCBI taxonomy): Eukaryota > Metazoa > Chordata > Chondrichthyes > Carcharhiniformes > Triakidae > Mustelus > Mustelus asterias. Next base: position 2,855,984 of record NC_135809.1, read on the forward strand.
AGTGACTCACCAGCAGCCTGGCACGAAGGAAGCTGAAAGCTAGACATGATAGTATGGGATCAGGATCCTCCAACTAGGCTGCAGATAACTTGGTGTCTTTGTGCTATGATGGCCTGGGCAGGAGTAACAGCAGGAGGCTTACTAATGCCCACGTGGGTAATGTACACAGTTATCAACTGCTTAGACTCCAGCAGTACCCCAAAACCAACAACCTCTTCTAAACCATCTGGAGTTAGGCAAGAGGGTGCTGTTATGTTAAAAGAACTCATTTTAGAACCACGTGAAGGAAGGAACAGAGACATCTGTGGATGTATAAACACAAAACTCAATGTGGCAGGACAAGTTGAACAACTTGTTTCAAACTAGAACATACGATCTTTAGTTTTATTGGCAAAGGAAGAGAACAAAAGCAAGAAAGTTATGTCAAACACTTTCAGCTGGAGAATTCTCTTCAGTTCTGTGCACTTCTGTTGGAAGGATTTCAAGGCCCGAAAGATTTGGGAGACTTTAGTTATTTGAAGTCATTAGAGAAGTTGGTGTTCTCCAGTCAAGAATGTTAAGAGTCTTTATATTGTTAATCGAAATATAGAAAATAGCAGAATGAGGCCATTTGGCCCTATGAGCCTGCTCCACCATTCATTTTGATCATGGCTGATCATCCAACCCAATATCCTGATCCCGCCTTCCCTCCATATCCTTTGATCCCTTCAGCCCCAAGAGCTATATCTAACTCCTTCAACTTTCTGTGGCAGCAAATTCCACAGGCTCACCACTCTCTGGTGAAGAAATTTCACCGAATCTCAGTCCTAAAAGGTCACCCCATACACTTAGACTATGGCCCCTGGCTCTGGACATCCCCACCATTGGAACGTCCTTCTTGCATTTACCCTTTCTAGTCCTGTTTCAATTTTATAAGTTTCGATTCGATTTATTATCACACGTATTAACAGTGAAAAGTATTGTGTCTTGCGTGCTATACAGACAGAACATACCATTCATAGAGAAGGAATGATGTGGAGTTGCGGGCTTGGACTGAGGTGGGCACAGTAAGTAGTCTCACACCACCAGGTTAAAGTCCAACAGGTTTCTTTGGTAGCATGAGCTTTCTGAGTGCTCACCTGATGAAGGAGCGGCGCTCCGAAAACTCGTGCTACCAAATAAACCTGTTGGACTTTAACCTGGTGGTGTGAGACTACTTACTGAACATAGAGAAGGAAAGGAGAGAGTGCAGAATGTAGTGTTACAGTCATAGCTGGGGTGTAGAGAAAAATCAAGTTAATGCGAGGTAGGCCCATTCAAAAGTCCAATGGCAGCAGGAAAGAAGCTGTCCTGGAGTCGGTTGGTACGTGACCTAAGACTTTTCAATCTTTTTCCCGATGGAAGGTGGAGGAAGACAGTATGTTGGGATGTGTGATTTTTATAACTATTTGTGATTTTTATAAATGACTTGGAGGAGGGGGCTGAAGGGTGGATCAGTAAATTTGCGGATGACACCAAGATTGGTGGAGTAGTGGATGAGGTGGAGGGCTGTTATAGGCTGCAAAGAGACATTGATAGGATGCAGAGCTGGGCAGAAAAATGGCAGATGGAGTTTAACCCTGATAAGTGCGAGGTGATTCATTTTGGTAGGACAAATTTGAATGCGGATTACAGGGTCAACGGCAGGGTTCTGAGGAATGTGGAGGAACAGAGAGATCTTGGGGCTCATATCCACAGATCTCTGAAGGTTGCCACTCAAGTGGATAGAGCCGTGAAGAAGGCCTATAGTGTGTTAGCATTTATTAACAGGGGGTTTGAGTTTAAGAGCCGTGGGGTTATGCTGCAACTGTACAGGACCTTGGTGAGACCACATTTGGAATATTGTGTGCAGTTCTGGTCACCTCACTATAAAGGAGGCTGTGGAAGCACTGGAAAGAATGCAAAGGAGATTTACCAGGATGCTGCCTGGATTGGAGGGTAGGTCATATGAGGAAAGGTTGAGGGAAATCATAGAAATCATAGAAACCCTACAGTGCAGAAGGAGGCCATTCGGCCCATCGAGTCTGCACCGACCACAATCCCACCCAGGCCCTAGCCCCACATATTTACCCGCTAAGCCCTCTAACCTACGCATCTCAGGATTCTAAGGGGCAATTTTTAACCTGGCCAATCAACCTAATCCGCACATCTTTGGACTGTGGGAGGAAACCGGCGCACCCGGAGGAAACCCACGCAGACACGAGGAAAATAGGGTTTTTCTCTTCAGAGCGGAGGAGGATGAGAGGCGACTTAATAGAGGTTTAGAAGATGAGGGGGATAGATAGAGTGGATGTTCAGAGACTAGTTCCTCGGGTGGATGTAGCCGTTACTAGGGGGCATAACTATAAAGTTCATGGTGGGAGATATAGGAGGGATGTCCAAGGTAGGTTCTTTACTCAGAGTGGTTAGGGTGTGGAATGGACTGCCTGCTGTGATAGTGGAGTTGGACACTTTTGGAACTTTCAAGCGGTTATTGGATAGGCACATGGAGCACACTAGAATGAGAGCGAGTGGGATAGCTTGATCTTAGTTTCGGAAAAGGTTCGGCACAACATGGTGGGCCGAAGGGCCTGTACTGTGCTGTACTGTTCTATGTTCGGGGTCCTGATGCTGGCTTCTTTTCTGAGGCAGCGGGAAATGTAGAGAGTATCAATGGATGGGAGGCTGATTTGAGTGATGGATTGGGCTTCGACCCTTTGTATTTTCTTGCGGTCTTGGACAGAGCAGGAGCCATACCAAGCTGTGATACAACCAGAAAGAATGCTTTCTCTGTGCATTTGTAAAAGTTGGAGTGTGCCATAGCGGTCATGCCAAATTTCCTTAGTCTTCCGAGAAAGTAGAGCGTTGGTGGGCTTAACTATAGTCTCAGCATGGGGGGAACCAGGACAGGTTGTTGGTGATCTGGATACCTAAAAACTTGAAGCTCGTGACCATTTCCACTTCATCCCCATTGATGTAGACAGGGACATGTTCTCCTTTATGCTTCCTGAAGTCGATGACAATCTCCTTCATTTTGTTGACATTGAGGGAGAGATTGTCATTGTCGCACCAGTTCACCAGATTCTCCATCTCTTTCCTGTATTCTGTCTCATCATTGTTCGAGATCTGATCCACTACTGTGGTCATATCAGCAAACTTGAAAATCGAGTTGAAGGGGAATTTGGCCACAGTCATCGGTGTATAAGGAGTATAGTAGGGGTCTGAGAACACAGCCTTGTGGGGCACTAGTGTTGACGGTGATCGTGGAGGTGGAGGAGGTGCTGTTGCCTATATCCTTACTGACTGTGGTTTGTGGGTTAGGAAGTTCAGAATCCAGTCACAAAGGGAGGAGCCAAGGTTCAGGTCATGGAGTTTGGAGATGAGTTTCTTAGGAATAATGGTGTTCGAGGCTGAGCTGTAGTCAATAAATATGAGTTCTATGAGTTCCTCTCTCCGCCTTCTAAACTCCAATGAACACAATCCGAACCGATTCAATCTCTCCTCATAGGTCAAATCTGCCATCCCAGGAATCAGTCTGGTAAACTTTGGCTACACTTCAAGAGCATCCGTCCTCAGATAAAGAGTCAAAAACTGCACACTATATTGTAGGTGTGGCCTGTATAATTGCAGCAAGACATCCCTCGAATACTCTCGCTACGAAGGTCAACAAACCTTCTTTATTGCCTGCTGCACCTGAATGCTTAAATGAAGGAGAATAGTTTCGTGCTCCAGAAATATCAATGAGCAGCACGGGGTGGCACAGTGGTTCGCACTGCTGCCTCAGCGCCAGGGACCCGGGTTTGATTCCCAGGTTGGATCACTGTCTGTGTGGAGTTTGCACATTCTCCCCGTGTCTGCGTGGGTTTCCTCCGGGTGTTCCGGTTCCCTCCCACAGTCTGAAAGATGTGCTGGTTAGGGTGCATTGACCCAAACAGGCGCCAGAGTGTGGCAATTAGGGGATTTTCACAGTAACTTCATTGCAGTGTTAGCCTTGTGACTAATAAACAAACTTTGAGCCAAATTAAGGCGATTGGCAGAAAACAAAGGGGTAATATTTTTTTTTTCACACAGCATGTTGTGATCTGGAATGAACTGCCTGAAAGGGTAATGGAAGATGATTCAATAACATTCAGATGAGAACTGGTTCAATACTTGAAGGGAAACATTCACAGGCCGACAGGAAAGAGCAAGGGATCAAAAAGACAACAAGGGCAGAATGGGTCAAACGGCCTCCTTTGTGCTACATGTTCCACAATTCCATTTCTTTAGGCTTAGTGTGCACTCCAAACAGGAAATAAAAACTCCACCAATACATTTCCACAGTACTTTGGCTTTACAGAATCTAGACAGTAACATTGGGCTTCCACCCAATGTACAAACACCAGTTTGACCAACAGAAAGAACGATAGCTTTTCACCAAAGACCCAAGCTCAAAACCAGCCTGAACCAACAGGAACTCTTTATATTCTGATGAAAGGTCATCAACTGAAAATGGTTTCACTTCACATATGCTGCCTAACCTGCTGAGAATTTCCACCATTTTAAAATTATTCATCCAAAGTATTTTGCACTAAACTTTTTATTGTTGTCTGTAAACACACTGTGAAATGAGGTTGGACAGACTTCATAGAACCCCTACAGTGCAGAAGGAGGCCATTTGGCCCATCAAGTCTGCACTGACTCTCCGAAACAGCATCTTACTCTGACCTTCACCCCAACCCTATCTGCATAAGCCTCCACATTTAATATGGCCAATCCACATATCTTTGGACTGTGGGAGGAAACCAGAGCACCCAGAGGAATCCCACACAGACAGGAGGAGAATGTATAAACTACAGACAGTGACCCGAGGTTAGAATGGAACCCGGGTCCCCAAGGCTGAGGCAGCTGTGCTAACCACTGTACCACCCTAAATTGAGTTCTAGTTACCAGGGAGCCACAGCAAGAGTAGCAGTTGCATTGACACTCGAGGTGTGTGTATATTGGGGGAGTCACACACAATGCAACAAGTGGGTGATCTCCAGATTGGTGTGACTCTCATTGATGGGACAGGATGGAGGAAGCTGTACTGTTACGGACCTGGGAGTGCTGAATCCAGAAACAGGACAATGGCCAAGGTGGAGGAATGGCATTTTAGACACCCATCAGCATTCTGAAATAAAGTTAATTTATTAGTGTCACAAGTAGGCTTCCATTCACACTACAATGAAGTTACTGTGAAAATCCCTTTGTCCCCACACTCTGGCGCCTGTTCGGGGACACTGAGGGGAGAATTTAGCATGGCCAATGTACCTAACCAGCACGTCTTTCGGACTGTGGAAGGAAACTAGAGCACCCGGAGGAAACCCACGCAGACACGGGGAGAACGTGCAGACTCCACACAGACAGTGACCTGAGGACGGAATTGAACCCGGGTCCCTGGCGCTGTGAGGCAGCAGTGCTAACCACTGTGCCACCCTAATGAATTGCTCCTGGGATGGGAGAGGGGGGAAGGCACATGGGTCGTGAAAAGGTTTAATTAACTGCTCTGACCAAGGATTTATATTGGTGACTTGCGAACATTCCCCATCTCGTTCTGCTTCTTGTCCAGCAAATCAATCCGGTTTTCCGTCTCTCGTTACAGATCTCCCATGATCATTCCTTTGGTTTAACTAATAATCATCGCCTTCCTGGAACGACTGCGGTGCTCCTCACTATCGTCTCGCTTTCTCCTGGAGTGGTGTAGTTTCACATATCAAACATAAAACACACAAACATAGAAACTACTGGTAACGTTCTTTGGAAGCATTTTAGTAAAGGTTTTGCTGCATTGTTTTGTGGTATTGGGCAATGGTAGATACAGAGTTTTAAAAAAATTCTGTTTACAGTGGGTACACATGTAGTTCTTGTTTTTATATTTTAAAAAAAACTTGGATCACAGGAGTTTTGTCCTTAAATGTAGAAATGGCGTGCGATATGAAGAGAATAAAAACCATGTGTACAAAATGGTCTGCGCAGCCAGGTGATTAGTTTCTCAAATTACGCAACAAAGTGAACTCAGCTGAGACAACCGAGTACAAAAGGTGGTGAGTGTGCAGCAAAGCTGGCAGCGGCCAGCACCACCTGCTGGTTTAAAAAAAAACAAATCTTTCTGCCTAATTTCAGTTCGACACCAGAAATGAAACGCAGCCAGAAACTCTCCCTTAACCTCTTATGGGCATCAGAGAACAAAATAATAATCTCAGACAACTCTGGGCCAGATCTAAATTTACAGCTGATTCCGTGCCAAGCAAGAATTGGCACTCCTGCCCCAATATACCCCTCTTAATCCACAGCAGATCTGTGCTTCACTCCTGTATGACGCATGGAACTTCAAGGTTCATTTAAACACGCCTAAGGAAGTAATATGCAAATTGTTCAGCCAACTGTGGTTTTGAAGATTCACTTGGCTCTAAACCTGTGATCTGTTCTTGATTACAAAATCTGTCTGAAGCCTTTGCACATCAGAAGGTTTTCCAGATGCCAACGGCTGTGCATTCCCAACTCTGAACTGCACAGAGCCACAATTACACTGTAACAAAACACAAGCATCCAGTTAAAGCAAACACCCATTAACCAGTAGTTATTTTCATTTTGTAAAACATTGAATCATTTACACAGATGCTGAGAAATATAGAATCAGAGTGAATACAGGGCATCTTCATTCTCCTCGACAAATGCAAAGTACACATTTAGCACCTCTGCTTTCGTATCGATCTCTCCAATTTGGCTCCTGGAGTTAGATTTGATTCAGCATCAGTTGAATAAAGAATTAAATGCGAGCATAAGATGTCCTTCCTGCCACAGCCTAAGGATATTGTCCTTCATACAGTGAAAGTCAGTTATGTGATGTTGGATGATTTTTGACCAAGAGTCTTAAAATTAGTAGCTTTATCATCAAGCAAATTAAATACCATGATCCTCAAATATACTTCATTCAAATTTGAGAGACAGCCAAGCTTTTGGAATTCCGTTGTTTGGTGCATGGTACAATATTTCTGTCAATAAGACAACTTGCCACAAGCAACACTAAATCAAAATCATTGAAACTTGTCATATGTTGAATTGAAAGTTTATGCAAACATTACGAGTGCGTGCCCAATCCACAATTGCATAACTTACCTGGTCTGCTTCCCATTGGCGCTATTGCTCGAACTGGATTGCAGAAATGGTCCCGTCATTACTTCTTCATTTCACCACATGGTTGACTATCTTCTTCCCTACCAAGTAAATCAAACACGAACTAACAAATTTTGTTTTGTTATTTTTCCAATCACTGAAATGGTCTCTCCAAAATCAGGGCTAGCTAAAACGAAACAAATTCAGGTTGTCATGATCTTGTGAAACACCAACATTTATGTTTTGTATCATCTCGTGACTAAATTTAGCAGAGGGATCAGAGCTCCACTGAGCCACTGTGCAAGGTATTGCTTGGGTAACTACTGCGCACACGACTGAATAAAATAATTTTCAAGAAAAGCTGCAAAACTTCAAAGGCTTCATTTCGGTGCTGTTTCAATGGTGTATACACACGCTTCTCAAAGAGCGAGTAATGAAGCACACTGATTGGGGAGGTGGTGGTGGTGTAGTGAAATTGTCACTGATCTAGTAAATCCAGAGACCCAGGGTGATGCTCTGGGGAACCCGGTTCAAATCCCACCATGGCAGAGGATAAAGTTTGAATTATAAAAAATCCTGACTTGTACTTTACATATTTCTGTTGTATGAATTACAGAAAGCAGAGTGGGCGATACACTTCAATTCATGGTAAAAAAAAAACCAAAGAATTTTGCACCATATTTTCAGTGAGAACATCCAAATAGTCCAAAACTGGGGATACAAAGGCACAAGTAGGCATCCCAAATCCTAATTTGATGTCCTTTTAATTGTAAACTGAATTTTCACTGAAATAAATCAAAGGAACAGAGAAATACCTGAATACAGTGAAAGAATATCATGACAAGTTACACAATATAATGAACAATCTTAAAGAAAGCGTTACTGACCTGGAGCTGAACATTTAACGATCTCAGTTTCAACCTACAATCACCTGCATTTGAACTGGGAGTAACAGAGTAGTGGCCCAAGACAGTCCACTATCTACATGGCACAAGTCAGGAGTATGATGGAATAACCTCCACTTGCCTGGATGAATGCAGCCCCAATGACATTGAAGAAGCTCAACACCAGCCAGGAAAAAGAACTCCTATGGCAATGATATCCTTGCTAAAGGGGATTAAAACTGCACATACTACTTCAGGTGCAGTCTAACCAAAGTTCTAGACATTTGAAGCAAGACTTGACTACTCCTGCACGCAACCCTCTCGAGAGCAAGGTTAACATACTATTGACCTTCCTAATTGTCTGCTGCACTTGCATGTCCGCTGTTGGTGACTTATTGATGAGAACTTCCAGGTCCCTTCTTTATACATGGGGAAGTCATGGTTGTAATGTTCTATGTTAGGGATTGTGTGTTTTACACAAAGGAAATGACATAAGTTGCACATGTAGATTCAAACTAACAGATTTATTCTGGGAGCTCTGGCCTGTACAGAGTACAAACTGAAACTAAAACTGCCATCTGCACAACAGCATAATGACACAATGTAATCAGCTTTTACAGCAATTATGCAAATATTTAAGCATGCAACATCCCCCAGACTTTACATGACAATAAATTACGATGATGTTATACATAGGACAAAGAATAGCTTAGATACAGTGCTATGCACCATTAATCATTGCAAGTAGTCTCACAACACCAGGTTAAAGTCCAACAGGTTTAATTTTTAGCACGAGCTTTCAGAGCACTGCTCCTTCATCAGGCACAGTCAATAAGAAAGTCTATCAGGAGAATGTCTACTCCTTTCTGATTGTATACGATGTTCTAGAATTTGGTTGTCTTTGACCCGAGAAGTAGAATTTGAAACTTCAGTAGACGCTTCTCTTGGAACTAATTCTGTTGCATTCTCACCTGGTAAAGTCACATGACACAATTACCAGGCAACTCAGATTCAACAAAGTCTTCTGGAACAGCATTCCCAAAACTAGGGACTAAAGGAGTTGGTACTGCTGGAGATAATTCAGACAAATCATTTCGAAATGACAACAATTGTCATCATGGTGTGGCCAAAATCATTCATCTTTGGTTTGAACCATCTAAGAAATTGGTCCTGCTTTTGCCAAAACTATGGCTGCTACTCATTTCTCACTTGTGGCATAATCATGCATTAACATTCAGTCTTCTTGCTGAAGTTAGCCTAGTTTTGACCTCACTTCCTCTTGAGCAACTTGAGATTGTTGTTGACGCTCTCTTATGTAATTTCTGAAGGTAAAAACAAATCAAACATAATTCTCAACTTCCTTAAGAGTAGCAATGTGAACTTTGGATAATCGCACGATCAGTGTTTCTGTAAGATGCCAAAAAGCTACTCACATGACGTGATAACAAACCTTGCTCTTTTGAAGCTTTTAAAGAAGGTTTCAAGGATTGTATGAACCTTTCAGCCAATCCATTGGTTTACGGATAAGGTGCAGATTTTAGATGCTAAATACCATTTACTTTGAGATAATCCTCAAACTCGAAGTAAATTAAACCATTATCAGTTACAGTTAACCAAATCTTGCAACAATTTAATCAAGTTTTTCATTGGTTTGTTAAGTTGTAATAGATCTCATGATAGCTTTTGGCCACTTTGAGTGTGCATCAATTAAGAAGAACACAATGCTTAAATTTACCAACAAAGTCATTGCCATGGCATTTTAAACCACTTCTTAGGGTGTAAAAGAAGACAGCAGTGGTGTATTTATTTGTGCACAGGGTTCACACTGTCCTACTTTTTCTTCAATCTGAACATCAAGATCCGACCACATGCTAATTCCTTCATCCAGATTTTACCAGGATGTCCTTCATGCATTAGTACAAGAACTCTTCCACACAGACTGGAAGGAATGAGCACTGACTCCCCACACCTTGAACGGTTAGCTTAAGCTTTCTTGAAACACATGGTTTCAAATCAGATATCGATGATGTGCCCCAGCTATTGTTCCTTTCAATATCATATCCATCACCTTCCCCATCATAGGATCATGTCTCTGAACTTAAGATGTCACAGGCAAATGACCTACTGGTGAAAAATAAAGAATGTTAGCAAAATTAGTTGGTGGCATCTGTTCAATATGTAAAGATAAGCGTGGTAATGCATCAGCATGGCACTCTGACAATACTTTATATCGTAAGAGTGTGCAGATAAGATCAATGATCAACTTTGCAATCGACTAGCAGACGGTATGCCAATATACAGCCCAAAAGTTATACTGTTTCCTTTTCTAGCTGTGCATTTTTAGATTCAGCAGCAGTTGGAGTACAAAAAGTTCTTCTCCTGAAGGCATAATGTGAGAAACTACTGCCCCTACCCCACAAGGTGAAGCTTCACAAGCAATAACAGTGGCTTCAGATTAAAATGAACCAATATTTCAGACTTCAGCAAAGCCTCTTACACCCTTGTATGCTTTCTCCGATTGTCGTCTGGTCACCCGACTTGTTCACACACAGTAAATTATGCAATGGCTTCAAGAATGTAGTTAGGTTATGAACAAATTTGCCATAATAAGTAACTAATCCTAGACAGGATCACAATTGCGACACATTCATTGGAACTGGTGCTCCTAAAGTAACCTCCATCTTTTTAGTTGCTTAATGGAGGCCTTTAGCATCTATAACGTGACCCAAATACCGGACTGACATCTGGAAAAAGTTACACTTTTGTTTCGTGATATGCAGACCATGTGCTTGACGACATGACAATGTTGCTTGTAAATTATTCAAACGCTCTTTTTGACTGGACACTTTCACCCAGGTATCATCCAGGAAACATCTGGTATGCCAGGGAGACAACTTAAAAACTGATCCACCAATCTTAGGAATTGGGCTGGTGCAGATGATGCTCCAAAAGGCAATCTTTTGTAACAAAAGAAATCTTTATGAGTAACGATGGTGAGCAATGGTTAAGGTTCAGCAGCTACATTCATCTGTAAATATACTTGTGAAAGATCAATCTTGCTGAATTTCTGCCCACCTGATGACCCAGCAAACAAACATTTAATTAAAGGACGCGGATGTTGATCAGCACGCACACACGGAATGTATGGTTGACCTTGGGATGAATTGCATATTGCACTGCTCTTACTTTGAGACATCTTGTTGACTATTAGGCTTTAGTTTCACTTGAACTCCCTTCATTGAGCGTTTCTTTGAATAAGCTCATATTTATCCATGGCAGCACAATGGCACAGTGGTGAGCACTGCGCCAGGGACCCACGTTTGATTCCCAACTTGGGTCACTGTCTGTATGGAGTTTGCACATTCTCCCCTTGTCTACGTGGGTTTCCTCCAGGTGCTCCGGTTTCCTCCCACATTCCGAAAGACATGCTGGTTCGGTGCATTGGCTATGCTAAATTCTCCCTCAGTGTAGCCAAACACATGCCGCAGTGTAGCGACTAGGGGATTTTCACAGTAACTTCATAGTCGTGTTAATGTAAACCTACTTGTGACACGAAAGAATAAACTTTAAACTTTGAGGTACTGTAGGTCTTGACATCGACCAATCTGTTGACAGCACTCCAGTTCAGTTTGATCTTCTCCAATCACGATCTCCCAAATGGAGCTGGAAAATTACCACAGACCGCATGGATAAGCAACTCCGCTCGTTGTCCACACAACTCTACATTGACCTTGATGTAACAGAACGATCTCTTCCATGTCTGTCCTTAAAATCACATCACCTAGTTTTAAAGGGAGCTCGTTTCAAAGGAAGCTGCATCTAAAGGAAGATGCTTTAACTTTAATCGGTATGTCGTCTCAGGAGTTAAAGTTATAGCAAGACCAGTATCAACCTCCATCCGAATAGATTGTCCCCATAACTTTGGAATCACCCAGAATCAATGTGATTCACCCTATATGGATAAGATGTTTAGTTGGAGCTCTAGACATTATTCTTCACAATCATAATTCTTTTGGTTCATGTTGTAAATTATTTTTGCAGAATGCAACTTATTCCTCTTTTTGAAGGGATATTTCTGAATATTCAGCTCAGGGAACGCTGGTGTAGCCCAAGCTTTTACAATGTTTGATTTATATTGTCACGTTTTGGTACACAGTGAAAAGTATTGCTTCTTGTGCACTATACAGACAAAGCATACCATTCACAGAGAAGGAAAGGACAGTGTGCAGAATGTAGTGTAACAGTCATAGCTAGGGTATAGTGAAAGATCAACTTAATGCAAGGAAGGTCCATTCAAAAGTCTGTGGCAGCAGGGAAGAAGCGGTTCTTGAGTTGGTTGGTATGTGTCCTCAGACTGTTTCCTGACAGAAGGTGGTGGAAGAGAGAATGTCTGGGGTGCGTGGGGTGCTTAATTATGCTGACTGCTTTTCCGAGACAGCAAGTAGTGTAGACAGTGTCAATGGCTGAGAGGCTGGTTTGAACGATGGACTGGGCTTTGTTCATGACACTTTCTAGTTTCTTGCAGCCTTGGGCAGAGCAGGAGCCATACCAAGCTGTGATACAACCAGAAAGAATGCTTTCTGTGGTGCATCTGTGAAAGGTGGCGCAAGTCGTAGTGGACATAACAAATTTCCTTAGTCTGCTGAGAAAGTAGAGGCGTTGGTGGACTTTAACTATAGTGTTGGCATGGGGGGGGGGGGGGGGGGGGGGGGGGGGGACCAGCACAGGTTGGTGATCTTAACACCTAAAAACCAATGTGAGCCATATTGTCACAATTCTTGCACTGATGATTTTTGCTCCAGCATTCACTCACTGAATGGCCATTTTGGCACGTGATGTGCTTGTTGCTGGTTTGAATTCTTATGGGCAGTTCCTTACTTGTGGATCTTCATTCCTGCACCAAATGAAGAAGCCTCTTTAGCAGGCACTTCCATTGACACGGATTTCTTTAAAGTCAAAATATGTTCAGTAAGCAATTATCGTTGGATAGCCTCATTTTGGAATCCACAAACTTGACGATCTGAAAAGAATATCTTCCAACAACTCACTGAACTCGATGTTGTGCCAGCCTTTCGAAGGTTGCCACAAACTGAGCAATGCTTTCGCCTTCCAGTTGATTCCTTCCTGGAGCGTTCCACAATGATCAGTGGCTTTGGAGAGTAATGTTCTTCAAGGATCTTTGTCAAGCCATCGTAAGATTTGGTTCCTGGATTTGCTGGATGAGCTAAGTTCCAGAGCAAATTGAAGGTTTTACTTCCTATCGCACTTCGAAAAGCTTGTCCAAGCAGCTTGCTTGCAATTTTATTTGCTTGTACAAAGTACTGAAAACACTCGGCATAGGAACTCATTTTCTTCATTGAAAGGACCCACGGATAATAATTGACTCACTGTTTCTTTTGCAGACACTCGAGACTGCTTAGGATATTTTTTCTCTATACTGTCTTCCCATTTCTCCACTTTTTACCCTAAAAACCACTAGCTTGGGTTTTTTTTCCCCAAACGACTCCAGCCATACAGCAATGCATCCACTTTTTTCAAATATGCCAGATACTTCCAGATACTTCCTGGAATCTCACCCTTCTCTGATGGGAAAAAACCCTCTTTTAAAACCAGAGAATGTCCATCCTTTCTTATTTTTATTTTAGCCTTCCTTCACTGACCCTTTATTCTGGTTGTTGTTTCTCCCCAGCCTTCTAATATTCACAGTCCGAGGACCCATAACGCCTTCTTTTCCTACTTGAATTTTTCTCAAACAAACAAAATCTTGACTCAAAGCTAATTTGCTTTTTATAATGCCTTAACTCTGTTAGGGGTGGTGGGTTTAAACAAGAAGAAAAAGACGTGGCTCACGCAAACACATACAAACTAACAACAGGTTTATTCTAAGAGCTCTAGTCTGTACACTGTATAAAGTAAAACAGCAGCCTGTGCAACACCCTAATAACATCTGATTTATTGTCACAAGCATCGGTATACAGTGAAAGTATTGTTTCTTGCACGCTATACAGACAAAGCATATCATCCAAAGAATACATGGGGAGGAGAGGGTGCAGAAAGTTGTGTTGTCAATTCAGCGGCGTGATGGCAGCAGGGAAGAAGCTGTTCTTGAGCCAGTTGGTACGTGACCTCAGACGATTTGTATCTTTTTCCTGACTGAACAAGGTGGCAGAGAACACATCCGAGGTGCATGGAGTCCTTGATTATTCTTTTGATTTGATTTATTATTGTCACATGTATTAGTATACAGTGAAAAGTATTGTTTCTTGAGTGCAATACAAAGCATACGGCTCAGAGAAGGAAAGGAGAGAGTGCAGAATGTAGTATTACAGTCATAGCTAAGGTGGAGAGAAACATCAACTTAATGCAAGGTAGGTCCATTCAAAAGTCTGACAGCAGCAGGGAACAACCTGTTCTTGACTTGATTGCTACATGATCACAGACTTTTGTATCTTTTTCTCAACGGAAGATTGTGGAAGAGACAATGTCCAGGGTCAATGGGGTCCTTAATTATGGTGGCTGCTTTTCCGAGGCAGCAGGAAGTGCAGACAGAGTCAATGGATGGGAGGTTGGCTTGCATGATGGACTGGGCTTCGTTCACAACCCTTTGCAGTTTCTCGTGGTCTTGGTCAGAGTAGGAGCCATCCTGAAAAAGTAGAGGCATTGAGGACTTTCTTAACGATAGCGTCAGCATGGAGGGACCAGGACAAGTTGTTGGTAATCTGGACACCTAGAAACTTGAAGCTCTCAATCATTTCCACTTCATCCCCGTTGATGTATATAGGGGCATGTTCTCCACTATGCTTCCTGGAGTTGATGACTATCTCCTTTGATTTACTGACATTGAGGGAAAAATTATTGTCGTCACACCATTTCACCAGATTCTCTATCTCTTTTCTATACTTCGTTTCATCATTGTTTGAGATCTGACCTGCTACAGTGGGGTCATCAGCAAACTTGAAAATTGAGTTGGAAGGTAACTTCTGGAGTTCGCCTATTCATTCTTTAAACGCCTGCCACTGTCTTTCCTTTCAGTAATGTTTCCCAATCCATCATAGCCAATTGCCTCATATCACAGTTACCTTTATTGAGATTCAGGACCCTTGACTCAGAATCCACTACATCACTATCCACCTTGACAAAGAATTCTACGCTATTATAGTCACTTGTCAACTAGATTGCCAACTAATATTTTCTCATTGCAGAACACCCAATCCAAGATGGCCTGCTCCCTTGCTGGTTCCTCAACATATTGCTCTAGAAAACAATCCCGTATGCACTCCAGAAATTCCTCCTCTATTGTACTATGACGAATTTGATTTTCCAATCTATACGCAGATTAAAGTCACCCATAATCACAGATGTTCCTTTAGCACACGGATCTCTGATTTTCTGTCGAATGCTTTTTCCCAACAATACTACAGTTTGGTGGTCTGGATACAACCCCCACTAATATTTTTTGCCCATTGTTGTTTCTTAATTTGACCCATAGATTCCACATTCTCTATACTAATATCTTTCCTCAATATAGTATCAATATCATCTTTAATCAACAATGCAACTCCACCACCTTTTCCTTTCAGTCGGTCCTTCCTAAACACTGAATAACCCTCAATGTTTAGTTCCCATCCTTGCTCACCTTGGAGCCACGTCTCTGTAATGTCAACTATATCATACTCCTTTACATCTATCTGCGCAACTAATTCATCCATTTTGATTCCAATGCTTTGAGCATTCAGGTACAAAACCTTAAGGTGAGCACTTTTAACATTTCTTTTCCCTTTCCTACTATTTTTTTACTCAGTCCTTATCTGACTCTGGCCCTTGATTTCTCTGCCCATCACTTCCCTTATTCTCATTATTGTCTTGTCCTCTTGTTCTTAATTCCTCCTGCTCGGAATTCTTGCAAAGGCTCCCATCCCCGTCATATTGGTTTAAACACTCCCCAACCACTCAAGCAAGGACCCTCCCACCCAAGACATCAGTCCCATTCCTGACCAGGTGTAACCCATCCAATTTGTACAGGTCCCACCTCCCCCAGAACTGGTCCCAATGCCTTAGGGATCTGAAACCCTCCTCACATCATCTTTTCAGCCCCATATTCATCCAATGTATCCTGCTGTTTCTACTCTGACTAGCACGTGGCACAGGGAGCAATCCTGAGATCACCAGCTTTGAGGTCCTACATTTCAGCTTGGTTCCTAGGTTCCTATATTCTGCTTTTAGGACCTCATCCCTTCTTTTTAACCTATGTCATTTGTACCAACGTGTACTATGACCACTCTCTGTTCATCCTCCGCACCAGGGAGGCAACATACTGTCCGAGAGTCTGGTTTGCAGCCACAGAAACGCCTGTCTATTCCCCTTATAATTGAATCCCTTTATAAGCTATTGCATTCCCACACTTTTTACTCCTCCCCTCTGCAGCAGAACCAACTGTGGAGCAACGGATTTGGCTGTTGTTGTTTTCCCCTGAAAGGCCATTCCCCTCAACAGTATCCAAAACGGCATATTTGTTTTTCAGGGGAATAGCCACAGGAGATTCTTGCACTGCCTGCATAGCTCTCTTGCTATACCTGGTAGTCACCCATTCCCTTCCTGCCAGGGGAGTCTAAGCCTGCAGTGTGACCATCTGTCTGTACGTGCTATCCACTATACTCTCCACCTCGCAGATGCTCCAGAGTGTCCCCAGCCACCACTCCAGCTCCGAAATGTGGGCTTCCAGGAGCTGCAGCTGGAGACACTTCTTTCACACATGCTGTCCCCAGGCACTGGAAATGTTCCCGGCCTCCCACATGGAGCACCAAGAGCAGACCGCAGCTTGGAGCTCTCCTGTCTTGTCTTACCCTTTAAATTAAACTTTTGAAAAATGTTTTGTATCCAATGCTCCAGGCCCTTCTTTCCTGCTCCTTGTCACTCATGAACATGATCTTTATAAACTATAATCCGCTCCTTGACACTAATTTTTCCTCTACCCACTTTTCAGTCAGGGTGACTGCGGCGACTTCTCCCAGAATGCTCCTTGGTGAAGTCTCTAGTTATTTTGAAAAGTAACTAACGCTTGTTTTGTCCTCTGGAGAGCAAGTCTACAGAATTGATAATGGAAAACAAAGAAATGGCAGAGGTGTTGTACATGTATTTTGAGAGTCTTCATGGTAGAAGGCTTCCAAAAGATAATTCGAAATCAGGAAGTGATAGAGAGGAACTTAAAACAGTCACCATCACCTATTACACCTAAAGGTTGACAACTCCCCAGAGCCAGATGGCCTGCATCATCGGATCTTTAAAAAAGTGGCGGCACAAATAATGGATGCATTGATTATAATCTTCCAAAATTCCTAAAATCCTGGAAGGATCCCAACGGATTGGAAAATAGCCAACGTAACCCCTTTATTCAAGGAAGGAGGGAGGCAGAAAGCAGGAAACTATAGCCAAACATCTGTCCTAGGGCAAGTGCTAGAATCCATAATTAAGGAGGTACGGCAGGACACTAAGCAAATCATAATACTATCAGGCAAAATCAACTAATCAAAGAGTTTTTTGACAAACATTTAAGGTGAATAAAGGAGAAATGGTTAATGTGACATGCCCCGATTTCTAAAAGGCATTTGGTAAAATGCCACATCAAAGGTTACTACACAAGAGGATATGATGTTGAGGGAATTGGTTAGCTAACAGGAAGCAGATGGTAATAAATGGGTATTGTTCTGATTGGCAAGCTGTAAGTACTACAGGGATCAATGCTGGGGCCTCAACCACTTCCAATTTACAAATTTGAAGGGACCGAATGTGTGGTCACTTAATTTACCAGTGACCCCCACGATGGGTAGAACAATAAGTTACGAAGACGAGGTAGCAAGTCCGTAATGGGATACAGACAGGTTAAATGAGGGGCAAAATTTGGTAGGTGGAGTTTGACGTGGGAGAATCTGAACTTGTCCACTATGGCACAAAGAATAGAAAAGCAATCGGCTATTTAAACAAAGAGAAATTGCAGAACAGAGAGATCTGGGTGTCCTGGTACAATAATCACAAAGTCAGCAAGCAGCGATTCCACAAGGCAAATAGAATATGGTCGTTTATTGTAAGTGGAATGGAATACGAGAGTAGGGAAGTCTTACTGCAGCTGTACAGGCGTTCATGTGACCATTTCTAGAGTACCGTGTACCGTTTTGGTCTCCTTATTTGAAAAAGACTACAATTGTGTTCAAAGCAGTTCAGCGAAGGTTCACTCGACACATTCCTGGGAAGAAGGGCTTATCTTGAGAAAGGTTGGGCTCCAATGTTTATCCATCAGAGTTTCAAATAATGAGAGGTGATCTTATTGAAACGTACAAGATCTTGAAGGGACTGGATAGGATGGAGACAGGGAGGATGTTTCCTCTTGTCGGGGCAACTGGAACTTGGGGACAATATAACAATAATAGATCCCTCTTTTAAGATAGATGAGGAAAAACTTTTTCTCCCAAAGAGTCGTAGTGGCATGGAATTCTCTTCCCCAGAACGTTGGGGAGGCTGGCTCTTTTAATTTATTTTTAGATTGAATGAGATCGATTTTTGTTCGACCAAGGAGTCAAGGATTATGGGAGGGGTAGACAGGAAAGTGGAGCTGACACCACAACCGGATCAGTCATCATCCTAACACTGGAAAAGCCGCAATGAGCCAAATAGCCTCCTCCTGCTCCTCAGTCCTATGTTCCTATAGGCTTTGATACAAACGACAATAATTTCTTGCTCTGTTCAATGCTCTATCCAACAGTCTGGCTGCTGTTAAGGAAGCCGACTGGCACCAGTATTTTCTGGCTCTTGCCATTCTTAATTTCCATCCAGATTCTACTTTGTAACCCGTGGCCAGACCCTCTCTCATTAATACGCGTGTCATTCTTTATCAGCGCTAACCTTCCTTTGCCATTCTATCTTCCCGAAATATTGTACAGTGGAATACTTATTTCCCAACCTTGATTACTTTGTAACCATGGCCCCTGAAACAGCAATTAGATCCAAATCATTTCTCCCTATTTGTGCCACCAGTTCAGCCATTATTCCAGATGCTTCATTTATTCAAATAAATAACTTTTAATTTTGATATTCTCTGCAATGATTTTATTTGCTGATGTATAATTTTTGTTAAACTCTGTCCCTTCATGTCCCGTCCGCTTGTCATCACCTGCATCACAATGCTACTCCATGAATCAAAACCCCTTCTTCCCACACCAATCTGAACCACGTTTAATTCTCTAATTTTTGCTTGACCCTATGCCAATTCTCACAATGTTCAAGTATAATCCAGAGATGATTACCTTTCATTCTACCTTTACATTTGGCCCCAACCCCTCAAATTCTCTTTGCAGAACATTCTACCTATGTTGCTGGTTCCATGTGGAGCATGGCAACTGAGTCCTCCCCATCCATTCCAAGTTCCTCTTCAGCCGTGAAATGTCGTTAATGCTGGCACTGGGCAGGCAACACAACAGTTGTGGCTGCGGACGACTATCCTCCAAGGAGCTGTCTCTTATCACCACCACATTTCCTTTGCTCCCCCTTGAATGGCATCCATCACCATGATGCCATAGTCAGTCTGCTCACCAACCCTTGCAGTTCCTCTCTACATTCACACATGTAGGAGGTATCTCATTCCTACTGGACAAAGCCAGGGGCTGAGATTCCTCCAGCACTGCATGCTGATTCTCCATACCTAACTCGCAGTCACACTGCCCTGTGCCTGACCAATTCTAAATTTCCATCCAGCCTGAGGCGTTCGAATGCCTCCTGTAATAATGTGTTGCAGTGTCTGCAGCTCGGCCTCCAGCTCAATGACTCTGAACCAAAGTTCCTCAAGCCATGAAAATTACTGCACAGGTTTGCCTTCGATCACAGGCCTCCACGAACTCCCACATTTTGCAACTGCACATATCACCAGCCCTACCATCTTTGTAGTGTATGAACTAAAATTTAAGCAGTAAAATAATGTCTCTAGTCTGGCTGTGCTTACATCCTTATTCCAATTTCTTGTTACCACGACTGAAATTTGCTAGTAGAAAATATAGGAAATACTCACCAGCCAATCACCTACCTGTTTTCCTGTCATGTCACACCTCAATTTTTGTTTGCGAACATGGCTCTGACTGGCTCCTGGGGCTATGTGCTCGACGCCTGCTCCTATTTCTTAGGTTCTTGTGATATGCTCCAAAATGAGATCCAAGCATTCCTGTTTGAACACCCCTGGGGTCGGAGACAGTAAAAGACCACATGGATTCTAGAACTGAAATTTTCTACAAATGCCAAAGCCTGATTTTCTCAATTACACATCTTACCTCCCACGCCTCGCTCTGTGGGGTACCATCAAAACAGGTTCTTTCTCAGCCAAGGAGCATCCATGAACACGCAAAGCAGATGCAGTAATTTCAAAGTCAAGGTTACGTTGTGTATTTTATCATTCAGCTCGTGGGTCAATAAATATGGCACTAAGTCAACGTTTTAACTTTTATTTGTATATGTCAAAATACAATTTTCAGAAAATAGTTGGAAGTTTTTGCAATCAGTTTCATGCAGATGCACTGTCTGCCCAATACCACCAATAAAACTGAAACAGCACACCGGCTACATCATGGAATCCAATATAAAGAATAAATAACCTAAATATAAAACACTAAAATATTAGAAATATCTATGGTAATTTTGCACATGCACTCAACACATCCCACAATCTGCGAGCCAGTCGGTCTCTCACTCAAAGCACTGTGGTGAACCAGCATTCAAACCCTCTGTCATCACTATTTTTCATGGCAAACCACAGTAAGATGTCACACATTACCGGTAATTTCAACCCAACAATCACTTAGTCCAATACCATTTGAAGGTGAAAATCTAGTTTTCTTGGTACCTTTATAAAATCAATCTCCTGAGATTGGTCGTAAGAGTATGAATCCACACCTGCATAAAACCAATTAACAGAAAATGCGACGCCCCAGAGACAAGAGGCATTATGCCCCAATTTCCAGAAGATTACGATAAGCAATGTAACACAAGAACCGTGTTTTTATGATGACGGGGTATAAATTCACATTTAATACAATATATTTAAGGATAATACAACAGCTACTGCAAGCTTAACAATGTACAATGACTCAGCATGTTTGAACTCTTCAGTGGTTTTATTTGACAGATAATATGTGCCGTATGAAGTTGTATTGAAGTTTAAATATATATTCAAAATAACCTAGGGGTGATGCACAATATTGGTCAAATGGTTAGAGATTTCACTGAATTTCTTTTTGTAAAAGACCACCAAAATACAGGAAGTGCGTTGAGATTTCTGGGCTCCAACATGATGCTGCTTTTCCAAATTTCAGCGACTCTTTCCATTCGCTCCAAAACATGGACATAAAACTAAAGAAGGTATGTGAAGGCCATTAAGTTAAACTTCCCAAACAAATGTTCATTTCAGTGATACTACTTTGGCAGGAACTTAAATGGCCCAGATATGACTCACAGAATGTAAAATACAGCGAGAAACCTCTCATTAATTTTTGATGCACCTTTTTACATCTGTGAATACTGGAATCCCGATTGAAAAGTACCGCTTACCATTCAAGACACCATGCTTTTCCAAAGAATCATTTCATGTATATATGCACCTTATAAGCCATAAAACCTCATCATTAAAAAGACAAATCTTTGAATAATCTGCTTGTGTAACCATTACGCCTATATGGTGCATTGAAACTTAAAACAGTATGTGTACATGTGTGTGTGTATATATATCCATAATATAAAATATACATACACAGTACCTGCTAAAATGAAAGTGCAGGTTACAGTTTCCTTAAGAACTTAAGCTACAGACTTAAAAATTGTGACAGATGTAAGTCATGAAAACATTTTGTAAAATAAATCTACTCCAACTGACTTGTTAAAGCATCTTGTAAAGAAATGCATATTGCACAAACAGTGAAAGCAAACGTTTCACCAACTGTATTGATCAATATGGAGGGACAAATCGCGATTCGCAGTTACCTCCTCCTTCTGGGCTTAGCCATATCATTTCTAAAATGGGATAGTTCTGTGAATCCGTGTCCCAACTTGAACTGGCACATGGGTGGTTAAGCAAATATTAAACACTTTTAAGCATGTGAAAAAGGAAAACAATTCTGTGGCACAATAAAATTTACTTGTATTCTTAACTGTCTTTGCTGTGACAATGAAAGCAGTTTGCTGACACAGGAGTTCTATGTACAAGTAAGGCTTATTGGTTTAATATCGAGGCGCTTCTGCCTTCAAACACTTTCCTCATATTACTGTAAACAAGATTTTCAGTCTTTCCATTTCTTCAGCAGTTTCAGTATCTGTTAAAATGGCTTATATAAATATTATTTATATACACATATATATATATATAAATAATACATATTAAAGACATTGAACAGGTTCGTGAAAGATGATTCTCTTCAAGGTGGAAGCCTGCTCAGTCACTCCCGTCTCCTTTCCATCACTTTGCAGAGTGAGTGTGATACAGCTCAGAGTTGATCAGTTTTCATGCAATGGCATCAACAGCAGTCAGAATCCTGTTTACTTGGAAAGTTTGCTGATGACTCTGATCAAAGCCCCATTTTCATCTTTCAGTCTCTGGTTGTCTGCTTTCAAGTCTGGTAGCATCTGCAGTGAAAGCAAAGAACATGCTAAGCCACTGTTAACGTAACGTTTAGCCTGCACACAAAGTTGATAGCAAGGATTATAAACAAAACTGTACAAAATCGAATGGGAACATGTACAGATTTTGAGAGTGGAGCATTAACAATTTCATATCTGTGCTCGCGAAGGTTACTGCAGCCTTGGAGTTTTCAGTCTTTTTGCTATTTCTTGAAGTCACATTCAAGCATCTCAAAGACACAGTACATTAAAACAATCAGGTGAATGAGAGATAATTGACAGATGTCAAACTGAGACCCTTGCTGCCTTTTAGACACCTCTAAAAAATCCTCTGGGGCTATTCGAAGGGCAGCAGGCGACTTCTTCCCAGTCTCCTGCCCAATATTAATTCTTTAAGCAACAGCACGAAGCAGCAAGTCTGGTCATTCCATTGCAGTTTGTGGAAGCTTGCTCTGCACAAATTGGCTGCTGCATTCCTTACACTGAAATATGAATGTACTTCAAAATGAACTCACTCGCTGTAAAGTTCTTTGGGATGTTCTGAAGTCCGATATAAATGCAGGTTCTTTCTTTTCCGTTTTAACACTTCAAAGTGAAATTTTTCCTCGTGGGAACTAGTTAGTTTTCAATTGCAATGGTACAGTGGCAATTTTCTTCAACTGTTAGTGGTTGCAGCCAATTTTAAGTGTGTTAACTTTGCAACACATACCCAATGATGAGTTGAGCTTATGAGTCACAGTCCTGTTTAGGAACTCCTCTGGGCTTGGCAGCATCAACTTATAGCCGACACTTTTGAGTCGTGGGATCAGAACAGAGCTCAGAGAGGCAGAAATCATACGCAAGAACTAACTCATGAAAAAATTAAAAATAAAGGACTCCAGTGTAATATAATAATGTTTTTTAAATCAACTTCAAACTTTTATCGCTGAACCCAAAACAGAGAAGGAAACATCAACTTTCTCCAGGTACTTGATCTCAGAGGTCATTGCCCAATTGCACCATCCTAAACTAGGCTATGGCTAGGATTTGATTTATTTAGACTGTAGCTGGGTTCAGTGTTCACATCATCACATTAGTTAAGAGTTCCCTCTCCATTGCACAGGCAGCAGGGTAAATCAGCAAGTTGTCGAGTAAATTGAGATATTCCTAAATTTAACTTGACTGCAACTTAACCACACCAGTTTTAAAATTGCAGCATTTACTGCAAATTAAGCAGCAGGCATTACTTTGAGAGATGATCATGGCCTGCAATTATTTCTGGAACAGATTAAAAGACCCATTTTCTAACAGGTTACTGGGGTGCAGCAGGCCGGTAAGAGATAACCACTGACTGTCCTCGGAGGAAACAATATCTGCAGCCAATGGCCCTTTAAATGGGATGTAGCATAAAATAATGTGTGGGGTTTAGAGGTGAGGAGACTGGTATTGCTGCAATCCAACACTGGAGAGATTAAGTCCTCAAGGATGTGGGTTGCAGAGTTAGCAATCAGGGCAAAGAACATATGTCAACATTTAATAGATGGATAGTGTTTAAAAGGAAGATAACAGAATACAACAGGCAAATGGAATTAGCATGAGTGCCTGTGAGGAGGAAAAGCACAGAAGTACAGCTCGTTATTATGCTATAGTTTTTATGTTTAATCACATGTAAAAGTGAGAATTTCAAAAACTGCTTCACCCTTGTATAAATCACATTGCTATAAATATGGAGTTAATGTCACACATCTCCATCCCACAAAGACAGGAAGGTTCTATCCTTTCATTGTGCACATAATTGCAGGATTTTCTCTCTTGCCTGTTCCACAATAATATTCCTCACTGCAAACTGAGCAAAGTCGCATTTTCTCCCTAACTCTCCTTAGAAAAAAACAAAGCTATCAGGACCTGGTATTGGACCATGCAACGCTGTATTCACAGAACTGTAATGGTCACACAGACATTAAGTCATTGTGCGAACTTGTACCCAAGAACTCATCGAACTCCAGAACATCCTGGTGACTAATAGAGCCTAGATGTTACTGCTATTACTGCAAATTTTTGTTTTAACTATGAAATGGCTCATAGTACTTTGGGCTTTCCTTGATGACAACCATGGTTCACTGGTAGCAACCTTATCTGAATCAGATTAGATATTCACTTCCACTGCTGTAACCTCCAGGGCTACAGGCCAAGCGCTGGAAAACAGGATTAGTGAAGTCGGATATTTGTTGGCTGGTGTGGACACAATAGGCCGAATGGCCACCTTCGCTGCTATGAACCTACGAGAAGATTGTGGGTTCAAGTCCCACTCTGGAGACTTGAGCCCATAAGAGGCCAATACTTCAGTGCAGTACTGAGGGAGCATTGCTTTCTCAAATGAGCTGGCTTTCAGTTGAGATGTTAAGCTGAGGCCCAGTCTCAAGTGAAAGGTCTCACTTAGCACGATAAAGACACACTGGGAATCAAGGTCTCCTGTGCAATATTTATCCCTCAACCCATGTATGTAGTTGGGGCCTCAACTGTGTGTTAACTGGCTGTTAAGTTTCCAGTATTACAATAGTAATTACATTTCATAAGAACTTCATTAGCTGAGCACTTTGGAACATCTTGAGGTCACCAAAGGTACTTGATGGAAAATTCTCCTCACTGGTACCTCTTCTTAGAAATGCTGCACGAGATTTCTCTTGGCTTGAAGCCATTTTACCTCAAGCCTCTGAGAACCCTTCCTAACTACAATTGCACAGGCAAGCTCGGACAGAATTGCACTGCTTTCATGTTAACCACAAAGGAACACAAATGAAAGGAAGTCAAATAGCAATTTAATTCTAGTGTGCTACCCAGTTTCCAGTGAAGTTAAAATCATGCAATTTATATTGGCAACGCTTAACAATGCTGCTCAGTGCAAATAAAGCTCTTGGGAAACGTGTAGGCTATGTTTAACTACACACCTAACTCAAATACTGTAGCTCCTGAGAGATTGCTCAAAGAAGCATGGTGGGATGGAGGAAACCACACTGGAAACAGCACAAATATACACATCACATCAAATTGCCCAACTCTCAAAAGCAGCAAGACATTTGCATTCCACAGATTTAGATGAAGCACTGCAGCAAACAGAAGCAGTCCTCACTCAAAAAGATTGCAAAAAAGTGGGACTAGAAACTTAACTGAAGTTTAACACCTGCCTGGCTGTGAAGGGAAGTAATGAAGAAAAGGGAAGGAGCTACGAGTCCACAGCCTGGAGCTGCCTACAGGACTCAGAAAGCTTGGTAACCACTCTGGTCAGAGCCCTATTCTCAGCCAGCAACCGCTCATTTAACTGCCTCAGAGTCTGAAACTCTTTTACTTGATGCAGATTCTGCAGGGGATCAAAACACAAGGAGAAGAAACAGAATTGGAAAGCAGAATGAAAAGCAGGCATAAGGAAAGAAAAAAAAAAGTTAACAAAATGATAATCAGTGCCCAATTTTCCACTTGGCACAAGGACACAAACCTTGTAGGGTGTCCCACTCACAAGGAGTTAGGCAGTATGATGACAAGACAACAAGTTTGTACAATGTATTAGATTTTCAAATAGTAATTATCAATTTTAATACCAATACAAATTATACCATACAGCACAAAGTCTCCATGCAATTCTGGATTTGGATCTTTCAGCTCAGTCAATGGAGCAGTTTTTAATGTCTTTAACAACATATGACATGTGTTGTCTGCTTGCCAAGACAAATTAAATTGTGTGCATACACACACAAGCAAATTTTTACGCAGTAATTGAGAAGGCATCAAACTACACATGCAAAGGCACAGGAACCTATCAGCAATGGTTAGTGAGAATAAAAGGAAAAGTGTGGTGATAGGTCACAAATAGGCTACAGTCACCCATCATAAACATATGCACAGGAGCTTCATGTCTCCACAACAGTTTCACATGTCATACAAGACTGAATTCAATCCTTTAGTCTCAACTTCAAAATCCATCCATAGCTTCAGTCTTCCCCGTCTGTGCTCCAGTAAATCTGGCCTCTCAATCACTTCCAAACTCTTTCAGTCCACCGTTGGTGGCTATGCCTTCAGTTGCCTAGATGCTGAACTATGGAACTCAATCTAAATCTCTTGGTCACCCTACTCCTCCCTCTGTTC
The DNA here is from genome assembly GCF_964213995.1 of Mustelus asterias. Classification (NCBI taxonomy): domain Eukaryota; kingdom Metazoa; phylum Chordata; class Chondrichthyes; order Carcharhiniformes; family Triakidae; genus Mustelus; species Mustelus asterias. Next base: position 2,882,767 of record NC_135809.1, read on the forward strand.
TACACACTCCTTAAAACATACGTCTAACAAAGCTTTTGGTTATATGCCCAAATAATTCCCATATGACTCAGTGTTAAATTTTGTCCAATGTTCCAGTGAAGTACCTTAGGAAATTGTTTTTTAATTCATTCAAGCGGTGTGGGCATCACTGGCTAGGTTAGCATTTATTGCCCTTCCCTTGTTGCCCTCGAGAAAGTGGTGGTGAGTTACTTTCTTGAACAGCTGCAGTCCATATGATGTCAGTACATCCACAGTGCTGCTTGGGAGTGAGGGGCGGGAGTCCAGGATTTTGACACAGCGATGGTGAAGGTATGGTGATATATTTCCAAGTCAGGATGACAAGCGGCTTGGAAGGAACTGCTGCCCTTGTCCTTCTTGGTGGTCGTAGTTGTAGGTTTGGAAGCTGTTGTCTTAGGGGCTTTGGTGAGTTGCTGCAGTACATTTTGTAAATGCAAACACTGTGGCTACTGTGTGTCCATGGTGGAGGGAGTGAACATTTGTTGAAGGCATGTCAATCAAACAGGCTGTTTTGTCCTGGATGATGTCAAGCTTCAAGTGTTGTTGGAGCTGCAATCATCCAGACAAGGGGAGAGTGTTTCGTTAATGTTGACTTCTGCCCTGTTGATTGTAAGAAGTTTAACAACACCAGGTTAAAGTCCAACAGGTTTATTTGGTAGCAATAAACGGCATCTCCACATCATGACTGTTGATTGTGGACAGGCTTCAGGGATTCAGAAGTTGAGTTCTCACCGCAATATCCCTTGCCTATGACCTGCTCTTGGAGCCAGAGTATTTATAAGGCTAGTCCAATTCAGTTTCTGGTCAATGGTAACCCCCAAAATGTTGATAGTGGGGGATTCAGTGATGGCAATGCCATTAAACGTCAAGGGACAGTGGTTATATCCTCTCTTGTTGTGAGAGGGGCATTGCCTAGCATTTGTGGTAGAAATGTTACATGTTACTTGTCAGTCCAAGCCTGGATATTGTCCAGGTCTTGCTGCATTTGGACATGGATTGCTTCAATATCTGAGTCATCGCAGGTGGTGCTAAACATTGTGCAGTCATCAGTAAAAATCCCACTTCTGACCTTACAATGAATGTAAAATCATTGAAGCAGCTGAAGATGGTTGAACCAAAGACATTACACCGAGGAACTTTTGCCGTGACGTCTGGGAACGGAGAATACCCACTCCCAACAACCACAATCATCTTCCTTTGCGCTGGATATGACTCCAACCAGTGCAGCATTTGCCCCGATTCCCACTGACTCCAGTTTTGCGAGGGCTCCTTGATGCCATCCTCAGTCAAATGTGGCCTTGATATCAAAATCAGCCACTCTCAACTTACCTCTGGCATTCAGCTCTTTTGTCCATCTTGAACCAAGGCTGCAATGAGGTCAGAAGCTGGGTGGCCCTGGTAGATAGCAAACTGAGTGCCAGTGAGCACATTAGTGTGAAGCAAGTGCAGCTTGACTGCACCGTAGATGACCCTCCTTCCATCCCTTTACTGATGGAGTAGGCTGATGTGGCGGTAATTGGCCAGGTTCGATTTGTCTTGCTTCTTGTCTACAGGACATACTTGGCAATTTTCTACTTTGCCGGGTAGATGTCAGAATTGTAGCTGTACTGGAACGGTTTGCATCAGGGAGCAGCAAGTTCTGGAGAACAAGTCTTCAGTGCAATTGCCGGAATATTGTCAGGGTCGATTGCCTTTGCAATATCAAGTGCCTTCAGCCATTTCTTGATATCGTGTGGAGTGAATCGAATTGGCTGAAGACTGGCATGTGATGCTGGGAACCTCAAGATGGATCAGACACCCAGCACTTTTGGCTTAAGATTGTTGAAAATGATTCAATCTGATCTTTTGTACTGGTGTTCTGGGCTCCACCATCGATGCGGATGGAGATCTTTGTGGAGCCTCCTCCTCCAGTTAGTTAATTGCCGGCCATTCATAGCTGGTTGTGGGAGGATTGTAATGCTTATATCTGATCCGTTGATTGCCTAATTGCTTAGTTGAGTATAATTCTGTTGCTGATGATGGTTCACAGCGCCTCGTGGATGTCCAGTCATGAGCTACGAGATCTGTTTGAAGTTGACCCATTTAGCATGGTGACAGTGCCAGAAAATACAATGGAGGATATCCTCAATATGAAGATGGGTCTTGGTTTCCATAAGAACTGTGCAGTGGTCAGACCTACTGAAACTGTCATGGACAGATGCATCTGCAGCAGGCAGGTTAGTCAGGACAAGGTAAAATATGTTTTTCCCTCTTGGTGATTCTCTCACCACCTGCAGCAGACTTGGGTCTGTACTCTGAGTTTAGAAGGAAGGACGGGGAATCTTATTGAAATTTAACAGGATACTGCGAGGCCTGGGTAAAGTGGACATGGAGAGGATGTTTCTACTAGTAGGAAAAACTTGAAGCAGAGGGCACAACCTTAGGCTGAAGGGACAATTCTTTAAAACAGAGATGAGGAGGAATTTCTTCAGCCAGAGAGTGGTGAATCTGTGGAACTCTTTGCCTCAGAAGGCTGTGGAGGGCAGGTCATTTAGTGTCTTTAAGACAGAGATAGATAGGTTCTTGATTAATAAGGGGATCAGGGGTTATGGGGAAAAGGCAGGAGAATGGGGATGAGAAAAAACATCAGCCATGATTGAATGGCGGAGCAGACTCGATGGACCGAGTGGCCTAATTCTGCTCCTATGTCTTATGGTCATGAGACTCCCAGGGTAATTCCCTCCCGATTGTATCATCTTTGCTGGGTATGTCCAAGAATAGTGATGGTGGTGTCTGATATGGTTATTTGATTCTGACTAATCTAAGACAGCTCTCCCAATTTTGGGACAAGTCCCGGATGTTAGTATGGACGACTTTTGCAGAGTCAACAGGGCTGAGTTTGCCTGTGTTATTTCTGGTGCCTGGGTCGATGTTGCTCATTTTTGTAGACTTTGTAGCGAGGAGCGGCAGCTAAGAGTCAATCACATCACAGAGTCTTGAGTCATATGACGGCCAAACTACTACCCAAGAGACGGATTTGTACGACAATTGCTTCATGGTCATCAATACAGTTTTTATTCCAGATTTTTTCTTGTATTCAAATTCAAGCTGCTGTGGTGGGATTCAAACCTAAAACATTAGCCTCAATCTCTGGATTACTAGTCCAGCGACAATATCATGATGCCACCACCTCCCCTAAATGTGCTATGTTGAAGGTTCTATTTTCAATGTAAGCACAGATTCTATGACGTCGAGAAAGGCGTTACAGCATAACCCCACGAGGCGTCAAAGCACAATGTTTCTTCTATACATATCCACTGCATTTTCAATCAGGCAATGCAAACAGAAAATGTCATTGATGATCCCGGACAGTTGGTGAAATGACTTGTATCATCAGGGCAAGATACACATACAGATTAAGAGAACTTAATGAAAACACGCACAGGCAGAGGTTTCACTGATCATTCTGGCTGTTTATGGCCAAAACGAGCCAGATTTCCAGGAACCACATTTATAATTGCAAGGCAATCCAATGCTTTTATGAGCCATTTGTTAACTCCTGATGCTTGTGGACCTTCTCCTTGCACCACTGCTGTCCGTGTGCTGAGGGTGCTAGGTCGGGAATTACAGGATATTAATACAGCAAAGGTGAAGGAACAGAAACAGGTGCTCAAAATAAGATGGTGCGCAGTTTCAGGAGGAAACAAACCACATTCAAGACTCAAGTGTCCGTCGATAGAGAAATTATGAGGGGTCAGAAGATAATTCACACATTCAAGTACTTTGTCCGGTTTGTGTTGCCATAGTTTTGATATGGTTGGTTCAGTTAGGATCTAGTCAATGACGTTCACCACCTGCCGTTGATTTAAGAACCAGAGACTATTTGAAGTCTCTAGAAATGCTTGATACACATTGAACCACTGATGAGCTGATATTAAAAATGATCAAAATGCACGTGGCATCGTAAAAATGTAATCCAAGTAATCTGTGGCTAGTTTCTTGGATTCCATAACCAAGAACAACATATCCTCTCAGTGGCCAAAATGTCAAATTAAATTTGAGCAATCGAGTGACAAATGAACTCCTGAAGCAAGTTCATTCACCTGGATAGAGCTACTGAAATTCTTCATGTGAAGAATTAGTGATAGGACAGCAATGATTAAAGATTGCCTTTAGAAAACATTCCACTGCAGGTACCTTCATATAAACATGTTGCAAATACTCTTCCTTCTAACGGGGAATCCAAAACTGCAGACAATCTCAGAATGTTAATGAGGCAAGGCACCAGTGAACTGAAGAAACATTGCACAAAAATAATGCAAGAAGAATGTGGGGGCATGTTTCCAAAAAGCAGTGCATGATGTAAAGTCAACTTTATCAGGGATCAGGATAACTACTTGAATATTAAGGATGGCACAGAAAAGAAAAACATGGAACAGCAATTAAAGCAGTAATGACCAAGAGTGGAAGATCAGAAGGATCTTGGGGTCCGAGTTCATAGGACGCTCAAAGCAGCTGTGCAGGTTGAGGCTGTGATTAAGAAGGCATATGGTGTACTGGCCTTCATCAATCGAGGAATTGAGTTTAGGAGTTGTGAGATAATGTTGCAGCTATATAGGACCCTGGTCAGACCCCACTTGGAGTACTGTGCTCAGTTCTGGTCGCCTCATTACAGGAAGGATGTGGAAGCCATAGAAAGGGTGCAGAGGAGATTTACAAGGATGTTGCCTGGGTTGGGGAGCATGTCTTATGAGGATAGGTTGAGTGAGCTCGGCCTTTTCTCCTTGGAGAGACGAAGGATGAGGGGTGACCTGATAGAGGTGGATAAGATGTTGAGAGGTATTGATCGAGTGGACAGTCAGAGGTTTTTTCCCAGGGCTGAAATGGTTGCCACAAGAGGACACAGGTTTAAAGGTGCTGGGGAGTAGGTACAGAGGAGATGTCAGGGCTAAGTTTTTCACTCAGAGGGTGGTGAGTGCATGGAATGGGCTGCCAGCAACGGTGGTGGAGGCAAACTCGATAGGGTCTTTTAAGAGACTTTTAGATAAGTACATTGAACTTTGTAAGATAGAGGGTGATAGGTAAGCCTCGTAATCGCTAAGGTAGGGACATGTTCGGCACAACTTTGTGGGCTGAAGGGCCTGTATTGTGCTGTAGTTTTTCTATGTTTTTAAACCAGCAGAGCTAGCTCCTGGGGCTGAATGACCAACTTCTGCTCTTCGAGTTAATGGATCTCAACAGCAAACCCTGGTCAGATGGATACCAGCAAGAACCCAGTCTGACAAAACAAGTTTTAATAAGAATAAAAGTGAGTTCCTTTTTTGTTGCAGGGCGAGAGGAGCAGCCTGCTAAAAATGAGCCGGAGCAAGCAATTAATCTCAAAAAGTTCATTTAATTCCTTCCTGGATGCTCAAGGAAAAACGATGCCCAACAGTAAAGGTCGTTCTGCCTAATTCACAACCGAAAATGGCTTTGAATTTAGAAGTGATCAATTTGAGTTTCTGACAATGGTCTGAAATAATCGAGCCCCTTAAAATGAAAATGACTAATCCAGAATTAATAGTCCAACGTATACAGAAAATTAGTTCAAAATTTAACAGTGATACTAAATTTGGAGATGTGACAAATGGTGTTACCAATTGGCTGCAACAGGGAAAAGGTAGGCTCGCAGAATGATAGGCAAGTGGTGATGGAATTTAACAGAGGAATGTGACTTGGTGCATTTTGACAGAAGGGAGCAAGAGACTCGAGAGAAACTGGCGCGATTCTGAGTATGTAGAAACAGAAGGACTCGGGGGTTAATGTGCAGATATCTTTGAACAAAGAGCAAAGAAAATTACAGCACAGGAACAGGCCCTTCGACCCTCCAAGCCTGCACCGACCATGCTGCCCCGACTGAACTAAAACCCCCTACCCTTCCGGGAACCATATCCCTCTATTCCCATCCTATCCATGTATTTGTCAAGATGCCCCCGATAAGTCACGACCATATCCGCTTCCACTACCTCCCCCGGCAACGAGTTCCAGGCACCCACTACTCTGTGTAAAAAATCTGCCTCATACATCTCCTTTAAACCTTGCCCCTCGCACCTTAAACCTGTGCCTCCGAGTAATTGACTCTTCCATCCTGGGAAAAAGCTTCTCACTATCCACTCTGTCCATGCCTCTCAATCTTGTAGACTTCTATCAGGTCTCTCCTCAACCTCCGTCATTCCAGTGAGAACAAACCAAGTTTCTCTCCTCATAGCTAATGCCCTCCATACCAGGCAACATCCTGGTAAATCTTTTCTGTACCCTCTCCAAAGCCTCCACATCTTTCTGGTAGTGTGGTGATCAGAATTGAACACTATATTCCAAGTGCGACCTCACTAAAGTTCTATAAAGCTGCAACATGACTTATCAATTTTTAAACTCAATGCCCCGGCCGATGAAGGCAAACATGCCATATGCCTTCTTGACTACCTTCTCCACCTGCATTGCCACTTTCAGTGACCTGCGTACCTGTACACCCAGATCCCTCTGCCTATCAATACTCTTAGGGGTTCTGCCATTTACTGTACATTTCCTATCTGTATTAGACCTTCTAAAATGCATTAGCTGAAGGGAGTAGGATATATTGAGATAGTACTTGGCAAAGTCAATAGGATCTTGGGCTTCATAAATAGGAGGTAGAGTGTACAAGAGCAAGGAATTTCCACTGAACCTTTATAAAACTCTGGCTAGGCCACAATTAGAGGATGGTCTTTCAGCTCTGCTCATCACAATTTAGCAAGGATGTGAGGGTCGCTAAGAGAACGCAGAGAAGATTTATCAGAATGGCCGCAGAGATAAGGAACTTGAGCTCAAGTTGAGAAAGTTGAAAATTGATCCCCTCCCCTTGCAACACAGAAGATTGAGCGGGGATTTGATAGGCACAAGGTTATGATTGGCTTACATAGGGAAGACAAAGAGAAGCTGCTCCCATTAGCTGATGGTAAAAGGTTTAAGACACTGGACAAGAGATACTGGGGGAGACAAAGAACTTTTATTTATGCAGCAAGTGGTAGTGACCTGGAACCTGCTGCCTACAAAGGTGGTGAAATCCAAAAATCTGAATTGGGCTTGGAATTAGATAAGCACTTGAGGGAAATAAACTTGCAAGGCTATGGGGATAGAGCATGGGAATGACTGGATTCCTCCACAGGGAGCCGGCATGGATCAGAGGCCAATTGTATACTGCAATGACTCAAATACTCAAAGAAAAATTTCTGATGTCTCCAAACTTGCTCTCTAAGTAGAAAGGATTTCGAGAAATGGTACCCATTGCAACTTAGTGAATATGTCTGCATGCAAGTAGTTGCTGCCCCTACTCTTAAAAGCCAGAAACTACTGCTGAAACATCCAAAATATAACATGCATCTAATCAAGGAACAAAATGATGGTTGTTCAGTGAGGCCCAGTTAAATAAAATAAATACATATTGATTAAAGTCAAGAACTTCAATCTCTCAGACCTCTGTGCAAAAGACCATCGTCTGCAAAACTTAACATTGTGCTTCTCTCCAATTTGATGAAGCTGGGACCTGACACCACGTGATAAAGTGAAAATTACTTTTACTGAGCATAAATCACCCAATATAGGACGGCAGTTCTGAAACAAAGGCGAGATGTTGAAAAAGCACCATGATTTTGCAGGATGTTGAGGGATAACAAAATACAACCCAAACAAGCATCTGAACATGAAGTAAACTAGTTTAAACTTGACACCTGCCCTGTTGAAGGCAGAGGCTCAAAATCAACCAGGTCACGGTAGCCCACAAAAATTGCACCGTCAGAGGGATAGAGTTGAGTTCCTCTGTGCACCATGTGCAAGAAAATGATAAATGCTCCCTTATGCTTTACTGTCTTAGTTAACAGCAGATTCCCCCCTCTGACTTAACTGTTAGAAAATACATTTTTAACTGAACCTCACAAATCTGTTTATTTGATTGCATGGAAACAATTGTGCCAGTCGTCTAACTGAACCAAGGGGAAAACCAGGGCCTTCAGGTTCTGTCAAATGCATTGTGATACAGCCTCTTTATATATCATGTACATTAAAAGAAAACGATGCTGCCGATGGCTGCTAGTTCCAAGATCAAATCAAGCAGTTATAATTTCAGTTATAAAAAAATCATTGAAGAATTCTGATAGCCATATAACATTCTGGTAAATAGTTCAAAACTCATTTATATTGCATTGCTTCCTGCAATTTTACTCTGTTGTCACAATCACTCATCTCAATGTATTCAATCGTATTTGATCAACAGCCATTTAAACATTAATTGTATTGTTATACATCAAAAGTTAGCATGCAAATCTCATTTAACTTCCACAACAGAAAACTTAAAGTGCCATTTAAAAGATATCCTTGGAGGATTTTGAGTTTATGTTCAACTAATACAAAAAGAAATCTCATGTAAAGAAAATTAATTGACGAACAATAATTCACCTTAAGCTCTTCTTCCATCTCTGCGATCTTCCTCTCCAAAGCTCTTCTTTCCTATTGGATAATGGCAAATTGTCACACCACTTGCATTGATAGGCAAAATTGAGGCTTAGGTAAATCACTTCTTCCTCCAAGTCGTCACCCATTATTTCAGTAAGATAACTCTGCTTGCCCAGGCTCACTTTTTTTTAAAGCAAACAGCTTTCCACTTCAGTGAAAGTTTGTGCGCTCTTCTGGTGAGTGATGGAAGGACACCTGCATGTTCTGGATCTGTTGAACCAATTACACCCTGTACCATGGCTTTTAACCAACCTGAGCACAATTCTGGAACTGCCCATCTCTGGAAGACTGCACTTGAGAACACATGCAGTCCACAAATTGTGCATATCTGATAATTGAGGAACAGAACTTGAATAAACTGAAATGCTTGTGGTCTGTGATTGAAACAAGTCAGCTTCTACTGTACAAGATGGCATGCATTCTCTAACAGTAACACATTGTTTACCATCTTTTTTCAGACATTTTTCAACTTTCAACAGTTGCTACTGCAGTTTTATTAAAAGTCGCAATGCTGATACCATTACTATAATGCAATTCAATGCATGATCCATTTCTGAGCTTACCCTTCAAATCACAATGACCACTTTCAGCTAAAATATCACTTTCTAAATATGTTGTGTTTGAGAAAAAACCTTTTTTCCAAATAGATTATAAATCCAGGAAGGTTAATCTAGACATTACAATGTCATTTAAATCAATACAGTAATTCCCTGAATTTATTCAAAGTTTTCATTACCAGTAATACACAGGACTGCACTATAAACTGAAGCTTACCCTTTTCTCCATCTCTAGCAGCGACCGATCAGCTATCCTTTCTTGCCTCTGAAAAACAACGTTAGGCCATGTGTATTTAGCATTATCTCCTTGGTTCATAATCAGGTTACACTCAACATACCAGAGATTAAATATGGGTATTCAACGGCATTTTTAAGTCACAGTTATCAGTGACATTTTTAGACCACTGACGTCAGTTGCAATTTCCCTTTCCAAAAGTGCTTCAAGACAAATATTTCACATTCCCCTTTCCCAAACCAATCAAAACATCTTAGCTATTCTTGAAGTACAATTTGGAGCTTCGAAATTGAAGTCAACAGACCCCATAATCACTAAACTGCAGGAAATGTAAACTAAGTGCAGACAGACAAGCTCATGTTGGAAGAGTGAGAAACGCGAAACACAGGTAATCAGTTAAATGATCTTTGCTCATCAATACTTGTTCTTGCGGAGAGTCTGAATGCCCTGGTGAATCCAAAGCTCTACATTTAATGTTTTCATCCAAAATAATCTAATTGTTTGCAAACAAATTAATTTGGCAATATTGAGTGTCTGCATCTTTTTCCCAATTCTTTCAGGGAATGTGAGCATCACTGGCAAAGTCAGCATTTGTTATCCATCCCTAACTGCCCCTGAACTCAGTGGGCATTTCCATAGTTCAGTGAAGAGTCAACTCCATTGCTGTGGCATTGGAGTCGCATGTAGGCCAGGCCAAATAAGATTTACTCCTGTACAGTACACAAGTAACCAGAGGTGTTTTTGCAACAGTTAGTGATAGTCTCATGTTCGGAGAGAGAGCGAGAAAGAAAGATCATAAAGCAGCGGAGAGAGCCAGGAGTTTACAGGTAAAATCTAAAAGGAACATCACAGAAGTCCTCCAAGTTGATGGGTTGCTAAGTATTGGCTTTTCCAGACTCTGCACAGAAAAGACAATTGGTGAGTGACAAGTGAGTTATATTATACCATACTGTACTAAACACAAAGTTTAAGATCTGTCAGTGCAGTGAGCCATGTGGAATGTACATCCTGCAGGATGTGGGAAGTCATGCAAGCACAAAGTGCCCTCGATCGCTACATTTGAGTGTTGTGGAACTTAAGTAGCAGCTAAGTCACAAGGTTGAAGATTAAGTGGATAGCATGTTTAGAGAGGCGGTCACACCACAGCTAAGTATTACACAGGCACAGAGGTAATGGGTGACTGCCAGGGTATCCGAGAGAAACAAGAATTAGAGAGGTTTGATGCATTTTTGCGAAGTTGCGTAGAGTAATTATAGATTGGGAGGTAGGAAGTTAGAATTTGATGTTTGTAAGAATGGTAAAATTATAAAATGCTATGGGGGGGGGGGGGGTGGAGAAAGCACTGTGTGGTCCTTTTAAAAGTTGGTGCTTTTCCTGTGCTTCGAGAGTGGAAAAAAAATACAAGTACACAGAGCCCAAACTGAAACATGTGCATTGAAAGGCCAAGCAGCAGTTTTTACCAAGACAACAGGCTTTTGAATTTAGCCAATCAATTTTAATAAGTCACTTAGATACCAAAAACCTAGTAAATTTGAATCTGATCATTTTGACAATCCTATTATGGGAAATATTGATATGTCATCACTGGTATAAAAGAAGGGGGCAGTGGGACAAAAGAGAGCAACTGCCACCTGCTGGGGCTAACAGCTCTCAACCCTTTCGAGAGAGAGAATTGCAGGCTCTCATAGCTTCATCTATGTCTTAGAGAAAACAAAGATACCAAAGAAGAAAGAAGTTCCAGACAGAAGAATCATAGAATCCCGACAGTGCAGAAGGAGGCCATTCGGCCCATCGAGTCTTCACCAACCACAAACGCACCCAGGCTCTATTCCCATAACCCCACATACTTACCCTGCTAATCCCCCTGACACTAAGGTCAATTTAGCATGGCCAATCCACCTGACCCATACATCTTTTACTGTGGGAGGAAACCGGAGCACCTGGAGGAAACCCGCGCAGACACGGGGAGAATGTGCAAACTCCATACAGTGACCCGAGGCTGGGAATTCAACCCGGGTCCCTGGCACTGTGAGGCAGCAGTGCTGTGCCACCATACCACCCCTCAACACAGAAGGCCCAGAATATTCCAGAAGAATGAAACTTGGTTGTAATTTAGAGAGTGACGAAATGGTATTTTTGTTAATGAGTGGGAATTGTATTTATTTGAACAGCATACCATTAGAATCTTGTTTTATCCGTGAATAGTTAGAAGAGATTTATATGGTTTGTTCATAGTTTAGTTCATTTGTTCACTATCAGTTAGATAAATAAATTGTTACGTGTTGGTTTTTGAGAGTGTGTCAGGCATTTATTTTTATTTAACCACTAGGAGGTGCTGAAGAGCAGGTCACACCACTTCTCTCACACCTTTTACAGGCACTCACTCTTTGGCTGTTTCGGTGTTAGTTCTGAGAGGGGGAATCCACCTCTGTTTTATAACAGTGGCAAACATGTGGATTGAATGAAATTAGCTGATCGGATAGGGAGCTTATTATCTTTCAGAATATCTGCCGTCTCCTCAGTTTAGATTTGGTGCAAGTGATTAAAGTTTCCTCCTTGCCTGGTTCCTTGATCAGTTCCAGATGTATTTTGTGGTGCGTTAACAACTGAAGCCGAGACTGACCAATGGTGACTAAGATTCCATTGGGCAAAATAAACTGCGATTTGCATCTACATTTACAATGCCAAGACAAAACCTAGCCAATAAGAGCTACGTAGGATTGTGTTTAATTGAATACAGCGATGCAAAATAAACTGAACATTTGTTATTCAGACACAAATCTTCAATTTCTGTGGCACAGAATATCTTTTTTCAAATGTTTGCATCTATTCATCTTTTTCCCAACAAGTAGTTAACTGTTAGATTTACCTGTGTGATTTTCTCCAATTGCAATTTCAACTCATTCAGTTCCACGTTTGTGTCATGTAGACTGGCCTTTAGTTTCTCATTCTCTGCTTGGAACTGCTCATAAAGCTGTGAAAATACCAAACTTCAATCATTGTAATACTAGTCGCATTTAAATGTGGAATTCCAAGTTAAATACCACTGTCCACCAATTGGAGCATTATCCTTTCCATATATTGTTCTGCTTGACAAAACTGGTAGCTCTTAGCAAGAGTGAACTTGCATTTATATTACACCTTGCATGACGCAGTGACATCACAAAGTGCTTCAAGCCAATCAATTATTTTTTGGAATGGAATGGACTGCCCGCAGTGATAGTGGAGTCAGACACTTTAGGAACATTTAAGCGGTTATTGGATAGGCACATGGAGCACACCAGGATGATAGGGAGTGGGATAGCTTGATCTTGGTTTCAGATAAAGCTCGGCACAACATCGTGGGCCGAAGGGCCTGTTCTGTGCTGTACTGTTCTATGTTCTATGAATCACAGCAGCCATTTTGCACCTCGGCATGACACACAAATAAAGTAAATGAACGGTTTTGGTTGAGCAATAAAATTGCCTCCAGGACAGCAGGAGAACTCCACTAAGCTTCAACAAATTGTCGTGGAATCTTTTAGTCCAAACAAGCAGGCAAACAGGACCCTTGGTTTAACAGCACATCTGAGAAGCATGAACCCCGATGGTTCAGTTTCAACTGATGTGCTCAGGTCCTGGAATAGGGCATTAAGCTATAACTCTAACTCAAGAGGTTGCTTTGCATCCAGATACAAGCAAATCAGGGACAAAGGTTATTTTACAATATTTAAACCCTTTGGCGAAACACAAATACAGAGAACACATCACATCACCGGTCACCTTTTTGTAATCCAATGCGTCTTCCTTTTCTGCCCTGCTCTGTGAAGCATGCCGGCTTCCTCTGGAGGGACAGAAATTAGTTCGACTAGTTAACTGGTCGGAACCCTCGTTATGTGCAGTACTAGAAAGCCCCGAGTCAAACCTGTAAAACAAGTGGACATCATCAGCTTGATTTCTTTTTATGGTGCTATGATCAGGTAATGCGGAACAGAAGTTTATTGCAAACAAATAAATCCTCATGCAACAGCTCCAGAGGACTGTGGGTTTTTTTAAAAAAAAACTTATTTTGGTAATCTTCCCAGCAAAATCCCAGCTTAACGCTCTCACAAAGCTGTAAATCTTTGTAAACTGACTTCCCCAATTATGCTCAGAGCCGCGATGACACACTTCCTCCATTAACTCCCAAGCAAAATGCACATCAGACATTCACCAAGTCTATGTGGTTTTTTAAAAGAAATCCATGTTGCTTGTACCTTTGATTGTGTAGCAAAGTACATATCTTGGAAAGGCATAACAATGAACAAAATCATACCTTGAAAGTCTGTCATTCTGGAAAGAAACAGAAGATTGAATTTTAGCAATTTTCTAATCTTTTATGACAAAAACCATTGAGTAAACTATGAAACAAATTGAGCAACGGTATGATTTATTTTTGTCCTTAAAAGACAGGGAGTGAGCAGTTCATCCAAATTCAATGTGATCCTGCATTTAACACAATTTCAGGATTAAATTAAGTTGCAAACAAGACATCTTTTATTTTAAAAAAAAAGTTAGGGATGTTAAAAAGCGTCTTAAAGTTGAATGGTTAAGCACTCTATTATTTAAATAAACTCTGCACCGTAAAGATTAATTCATTTACACTGGAGAATAATCAGAAGGATAATGTTCAAAATTATCCATTTCCATTTAAAAATTCCCACGTTCATCAGCAAGCATTCAAATTCTTTCCAGTAAGTTTACAGATCCCAAATGTAATACCACATATTCTCAGAGCAGCTATACATAGTCAATTTAAATCCTATACATAATTCTAAATCCCACTAGATGAGAAACAGAATAAAGTCGAGAGAAGAAAGAGCTCCAGTGTCCATCTGGTCATTTCAAAAACTATTTCCGTTCACCCACAAGGTCAAACATCGGTCAAGCTCTCCCTCAAATTTTCCCACAATATCTGCCTTCCTGCACAATCTAATACATGAATTTCCCTCCCCTGTGTAAGGTTATATAATCTAAGCTAATATTTTTCCACACTTGAACACATGTTGCTGGTTTAAGTTTGCGGCAATTTTAGTTACAATAGCAAAGTTCTACTCATCTACTTCAACATCTGCCACTCCTATTGTTCTTAAACGAAACAATCTTTTAAAGCTCCTCACACAGATGTCTTAAGATAGGTATCAGTTTATGTATGCTCCTCTGCGCTGCATCCAATATGCTTTATGTCACACAGTCGGGGCTAAAGTTTTATACAGCTCTCTGATCGGAACTTGTCTTGCAAACAATCAGCTGCACCTGAAATATTCCAACCTAATATAATACCCAAGGTTGAGAAGGGGGATGTAATAACTGGAAATGAGAAAATGGCTGAGGCATTGAACAGGTATTTTGAGTCAGTCTTCACAGTGGAAGACACAAATAACATGCCAAAAATTGATGACAGGAAGGCTATGGCAGGTGAGAACCTAAAAACTATCACGAAGGAGGTAGTGTTGGGCAAGTTAATGGGGCTAAAGGTAGACAAGTCTCCTGGTCCTGATGGAATGCATCCCAGGGTACTAAAAAAGATGGCGGGAGAAATAGCAAATGCACTAGTTGTAATTTACCAAAATTCGCTGGACTCTGGGGTGGTTCCCGCAGATTGGAAAACAGCAAACGTGATGCCACTATTTAAAAAAGGAGGTAGACAAAAGACGGGTAACTATAGGCCGGTTAGCTTAACTTCTGTAGTAGGGAAAATGCTTGAATATATCATGGAAGAAATGGCGAGACATCAGGATATAAATTGTCCCATTGGTAAGTCACAGCATGGTTCATGAAGGGCAGGTCATGTTTGACTAATTTGGTGGAATTCTTTGAGAACATTACATGTGCAGTGGACAATGGGGAACCTGTGGATGTGGTGTATCTGGATTTCCAGAAGGCATTTAACAAGGTGCCACACCAAAGATTGCTACATAAGATAAAGGTGCACGGTGTTACGGGTAATGTATTCGCATGGATAGAGGATTGATTAACTAACAGAAAGCAAAGAGTGGGGGTAAATGGGTGTTTTTCTGGTTGGCGATCAGTAACTAGTGGTGTGCCTCAGGGATCAGTGTTGGGACCGCAATTGTTTACGATTTACATAGATGATTTGGAGTTAGGGACCAAGTGTAGTGTGTCAAAATTCGCAGATGACAACAAGATGAGTGGCAGGGCAAAGTGTGCAGAGGATGCTGAAAGTCTGCAAAGGGAAATAGATAGTCTAAGTGAGTGGGCGAGGGTCTGGCAGATGGAGTACAATGTTGGTAAATGTGAGGTCATCCATTTTGGTAGGAACAACAGCAAAATGGACTATTATTTAAATGGTAAAAAATTGCAGCATGCTGCTGTGCAGAGGGACCTGGGTGTCCTTGTGCAAGAACCACAAGGAGTTGGTTGGCAGGTGCAGCAGGTAATTAAGGCAGCAATGTAATTTTGTCCTTCATTGCGAGAGGGATGGAGTTTAAAAACAGCGAGGTTATGTTGCAGCTGTATAAGGTGCTGGCGAGGCCACACCTGGAGTACTGTGTACAGTTTTGGTCTCCTTACTTGAAAAAGAATATACTGTCACTGGAGTGGGTGCAGATGAGATTCACTGGGTTGATTCCAGAGTTGAGAGGTTTGGTTTATGAAGAGAGACTGAGTAGACTGGGGCTATACTCATTAGAATTCAGAAGAATGAGGGGAGATCTTATAGAACCATAAGATTATGAAGGGAATAGATAAGATAGAAGCAGGGAAGTTTCCACTGGTGGTTGAAACTAGAACTAGGGGGCATAGCCTCAAAATAAGGGGAAGCAGATTTAGGACTGAGTTGAGGAGGAACTTCTTCACACAAAGGGTTGTGAATCTGTGGAATTTCCTGCCCAGTGAAGCAGTTGAGGCTACCTCATTGAATGTTTTTAAGGCAAGGATAGATAAATTTTTGAACAGTAGAGAAATTAAGGGTTATGGTGAGCGGGCTGGTAAGTGGAGCTGAGTCCACAAAAAGATCAGCTATGTTCATATTGAATGGTGGAGCAGACTCGAGGGGCCAGATGGCCTCCTCCTGCTCCATGTTCTTATGTTCTTGATATTGGAGTTAGCTTTCCTGACTCCTGCCACCGACTGAGCTATTGTTTTCAACAAGTTATCAATAGTCTGAAATTTCTCGTCATGTGCTCTGCAGTACAGAGTTATTCAGTTTCTCACCACTTACTCCCCTTTCCAAATCTCATTCCCATATATTTAATCACACTGATTGAGTGAGAGAGCACTTGGGGCAAATGGATCAAAGGTTATGGTGGAAAAGCAGGATTAGGCTATTGAGTTGGATGATCAGCCATGGTTGTAATAAATGGTGGAGCAGGCTCGGGGGGCCAAATGGCCTCCTCCTGCTCCTATCTTCCATGTTTCTATGTTTGTCATTTTGTCACTCATCAGATCACCATACTAACCCACTGAAATCCCTCCGCTTGTAAACAAACCACTAATGTACATCATAAGTACCAATAATTCAAACTCCAAACACCAAGGCTATCTGGTTGGAGCTCTGTCCTTCTTGCTCAGTCCCACAATCAGCTCACGAATGGGACAAACAACTTCCAGATTTATCTGGGCCACAGTGGCACCATTTTGGAGATGAAGGCCAAGAAAAGCTCGGGAGTAAGCAACATGTCCAGAGGGATTCCATTGTTTCATTGATTTGCAATAGAAGGTGGAGCGTTCTATTTCTAGCACTTAGAGCAGTGTTCGGTTGCATCAAATATTATGGATGAGAAGTAGTGCTCCAACAGTCGGATGTAGACAGGTGTGAATGCCATTTAGATGTACAGGTCTTAAGATCAAAAGAGGTGTGATTTAAGATAGCGAGGACAGATATAGGATGAATTTATGCAGGAGAGGCGCATCTAGAAGGGATGGATTGCACTTCCTGTCGATCAGTAAGACTAGCCTAAGCCTCCCCGAGGAAGGTGAGGCAGCCTGTCATCCTATTAATTTACATCAATTTAAGGACTTGGGCTACAGCAAACCTACAAACTTCAATCTACTCAATTATTGGTTATCTAATCCTGTTTACTCCTCAACCAAAAATTCAAAATCTAAATTAACAGCAACAATTTACATCAATCTCAGTGGCCGAAAAAAGCAGCAAATGCATAATTAATTAATGCAGAACTACCAAGACACGATGGTAACCTTTGCCTGCTTCTGTAACTACTTCCGAATTTTAATCATAGAAATCATAGAAACCCTACAGTGCAGAAGGAGGCCATTCAGCCCATCGAGTCTTCACCGACCGCAATCCCACCCAGGCCCTACCCCCACATATTTACCCGCTAATCCCTCTAACCTACACGTCCCAGGACTCTAAGGGGCAATTTTTAACCTGGCCAATCAACCTAACCCGCACATCTTTGGACTGTGGGAGGAAACCGGAGCACCCGGAGTAAACCCACGCAGACACGAGGAGAATGTGCAAACTCCACACAGACAGTGACCCGAGCCGGGAATCGAACCCAGGAGCTGTGAAGCAGCAGTGCTAACCACTGTGCTACCGTGCCGCCTAATAATTATTTGCGTGCCCAATATTTGTACTTCAGTGCCAAGATTCTAATGTTAATAAAGAAAGGTCAGTTCAGGACTTAGGTGCCCCATCTGTTTTATAATTGGTGGAAAAAGGTTAATCCAAACAGTAAATAGTGAGAATCCTGGTGGGAGGTTAGTTACTGTAGATGCGAACAATCTCAACTGATTGATAGAATATTGATGAAAGGGACACAAACGTTGGCATAAACTGGGTGATACACTCCAGACATAGTGCTGAAGTCCAGGGTCAACGATTAATTTGGTGTCCATGATGGGATATTCATCTACGTCAGGATATTAATTTTCATGATTTTAAACAGATCATTGCAGCGGTTTCTAATTATGGAGCAATGAGCAATTCTGATTGTAAATTTTTCAACGGTATGAGGCTGGAGTAAAAGTAACAGCCAAAGTCCAACATTAACAAAATTTGGAATTCACAATTATCACTTACTGAATGTGTCACGTTATAAAGGCTTTAAATAAAGCACTCACACAAAGACAACTATATCAAAAGCATTTTTTGGCACTAATATTAATTCAGATTACAATCATTTATTTCTTTCAAGTACTTTCATGTGGAAATCAATATTTTAATCAAAAACAAAAGTTCCATTTTGTTCTTACAATTTTAGCAGTAAAGCACTAGAATGGCATTTGCATTGATAATTAGTAACAACTTGACCTCTTGTCACAATACAAGATGATTAAGTGACATATCAAAAATAATTACTGACTATAAATCTGATATGTAACAGTCAAATATTAAATACAAGCAATCTTCTTCCAAGATACTTGAGCCACTTTTATAATTTAACGCTTTGCAGCAACAATTTCAGAACAAGCTTGCGAGCAAAAGTTACTTTTAAATTATCTTTTGAATTTAAGCTTACAGAGCTTTACATGCTTCTACAGTGTCCTACATCTGTCAGGCCCATTTATGAGGGTGAAGCACCCCAAGCTTATGATTGCTGCAAATGTTAAGTTTGAACTTATCCAGGAATCCATTCTATGGCTGGAAGGATTAGAACTGGATTCTTTCCGTTGTGTCACAGGCCTCAAAGTTTGTTTCCAATCTCATTACTAAAACCTTATGTCCCTTCCCCTAGATTTAGAATTCAGATTCTTGAGACTTTGCCAATAACAGTAGTGACTACTTCTCAGTTGCTGTCCCAATGGACCAAAATAAAGCTAACCTTCCTGGACTGCTGAAAGAATGCACAACAGAAATGGCAACACAGGAAGCAGCTGTCCAGCCCAAACAGGTAAGTTATATATATGTAACTTGCTCGCACATACACACTCTTCCTTTTTAATAATTACTCCAGTTCCCTTTCAAATTATATTGTGGTCACTGCCCGGAAGACAAGGCATTCCACCTGCCAATAACTAGGTTGCTTCCAGTTTTGTGAATTCAGTTTGTAACCTATCAAAATGAAACTATGCCATGTGCATGCAAGTTTCCACACAATCTACGGGAATCAGCCAAGTCGATCGGACACCCCTGCTTCCTGGGCTGTATTATGATGATGTGGAGATGCCGGCGTTGGACTGGGGTGAACACAGTAACACTTTTAACAACACCAGGTTAAAGTCCAACAGGTTTATTTGGTAGCAAATACCATTAGCTTTCAGAGCGCTGCTCCTTCGTCAGATGGAGTGGAAATGTGCTCTCAAACAGTGCACAGAGACACAAAATCAAGTTACAGAATACTGATTAGAACGCGAATCCCTACAACCAACCAGATCTTAAAGATACAGACAATGTGTTATATACAGACAAAGATACACATTGTCTGTATCTTTAAGATCTGGTTGGCTGTAGGGATTCGCATTCTAATCAGTATTCTGTAACTTGATTTTGTGTCTCTGTGCACTGTTTGAGAGCACATTTCCACTCCATCTGACGAAGGAGCAGCGCTCCGAAAGCTAATAGTATTTGCTACCAAATAAACCTGTTGGACTTTAACCTGGTGTTGTTAAAACTGTTACTGTATTATGATGTCAAACTTTCGATTTACCCCTGATGTTTGGTTTCTCACTTCAAATCTTGTTGCTACTGTTGTCTCCTTAACTCAGATCATTTTCTCTGCCTTTTATTTGAATTCCAATGAACAGTATCTTGTTCAAATTCTAGTTCCTTTTGTCCCTCTGACATTCCTGGGACCTCGCTTTTCATTCCCTGGTTTCTGTAAATAGCTGTTCTTTAGTTTTTGGGACTTATTTCTTTCCATTACTTCATTGTCCTGCTTCTGCCAGAGCTGTTTCGTTTCCAGCTGCTAAGCTCCAACTGCCTTGGGTCCAGTTAAAACTGAAGTCAAATGGTCTAACTGAAAGGTGGCCCCTCATTACTAAGCAACAGCTCAGTCTTTAAACTCTTGTTTACATTTCACATTGTAAACTCTCTAAGCACAATGCATAACAGTTTGAAATGAAACCAAAACCCCCATAAATGCAAACACCTTACTTTAACATGAATCTAACCAGTGTTACCATATTCTTGCACAGAAACACAAGATCTATACCTTATTTCTAATATCCAACAATACAAATTACTTCAAACTACCTCTGCTTCCTGACACCGGCCATTTTAATACATGCCGATAAGAACAGTCAGAGATTGGGATTTCAACACCATCAGGATCAAGCAGTCCTCTTAATCAGCATCCACATTTGCTGATCCACCACACAGTAGCTGTATTGTGCAATGTACAAGATGCACTGCAACAACAAACCTTCGACAGTATCTTCCAAACACAGCCTGTCTCATCTCAGAGGGCAGCAAACTGATTAGAACACCACTACCTGCAAGGTATCCTCGAAACCAATCCACATACCATCCTGCCTTGGAGTTATATCACAATCCCTCCATCGTCACCGGGTCAAAAACCTGAAACTCCCTAACAGCACTATGGGTCTATCTACACCTGACGAGCCAAGTGGTTGAGGAAGGGGGCTAAAATTCCACCCCCCCCCCCCCCCCCCGCCCCTCTGTCTCCCCACCCTCTGTCTCAAAGATTCTGGTGATCTTTGGTGCAATTAAATGCTCCATGTGCCAAAACGTTATTATTTTCCTGTTGTGTTTACCTGGAGTACTACATGAGTCACATGTAGAACAATAGAATATTAAAACACAGGAGATCCATTCTCTCTGTGCATCTCTACACAAGAGCAATTTAAAAGAAAGGCAATGAAGAATGGGCAACAAATTCTGGCATTGCCAGCAACGCTAACATCCTCCAAGAGGATAAGGAGAGGCGCAGAATCAGATGCACAAATCTCAAGTGTAAGAACACAAGTTGATAAAAAAGGGTCAGTGGTTTGGAGAAACAGAAACAGAAATAGAATCAGAATCATGGAGGCAACAATGCAGCTACACAAATTGAGGTAGGATGAAATTAGAACAACAGGTCCAGTTTTTGGAGAGTGAAATCCATGTTAAGGTCATGTAGAGATTGGTTCGAGATCGGGGTGAAGGCTTTTTACATTCAAATGGTAAGATATTCAATACAATGGTTCAAAATTATAACAGGTATTAACAAGGTAAAAGTTGAGGAAAATTAGTTCTACTGGTTAGTGAGTCGTTAATGATAAGCCATAAAGTATCAAAAAAGAAATAAGGAGAGCTTCTTTTATGCTGAAGGCTGTTGGAACATAGAATGTCATTCCACAATTTTATGGAATCTTGCAAGTGGGTTAATAGTTTATTTATTAACTTATAAGGGAAAGGCCTTAGAAACAGTTTGAAATGGATATTGCTTTCCAGACAGCAGCACTGGTATGATGGGCTGTGCGCTAAGATTTTACTGTTCTATAAAATAATATGGAAAAGAACAAAGACTGTTACTTTAAAATGGATTCTGCTCATATTGCTTCAGCTGAAGACTGCACTTTGTCCAACTACTCATGTGCATCTTCATGGGCAATTGCCCAATGCTTCAGCACCACACTGGAGTCACTCTGCTATTTATTTTCAGTAAAAACATACTTCTTTTAAATAAACAAACGATTTTTCTTCTTGGAATGGTGTCCTTTCTATTGGCTTAATATTTGTTGGGGCCTAGTTAAAACATTGGCTCTTACTACATCTAGCAACTTGTACTTCATCATGTTCATGTCCATTAAAAATAATGAAAATTCTTCCTAAATTAATTCAAATCCAAGTTTCTCATATGAAGTGGTTTTATCAAGTGTCACCAAACACTGTCCAAATATGTGCATTTTTGGTGCAGATTTACTGTTATGTGCAACAGGAACAAGTGTAGTAAATCTGCCTGCGAGCGTCATTTGGCTGATCAACTTTCTCAGAAACAGAACAGTGAATATCTCAAATATTACAACAAACAGAAAACCCCTTCACTCTAAATTTCATTAGTCTCGAAGCATTTCAACCAATTCTGGCTCAAACACAGCTGACCCCAAAATTAAAGTGCACACACGCAAACTCTCAGGATTGCATGTGTTACAGATAACTACCTGACATTTCTTGTTCGTTCCATCTTCCATATCCGACTGCGGCTCTTGTTCGTTCTCATCACTCTAAAAACAGTTAAGTGTGAGGTTAAAAGGCATGCAAACTCAAGATATTCACGCACTTGTTCATTTGCTCCATGACACTGATCATGGGTAGTTCAAGATTTGAAGCCCCTTTCATTCATTCATTGAAGGGATGTGGGCTACGCTGGTTAGGTCAGCATTCATTGTCAATCCCTAATTAATTGCCCTTTGAGGTGGTGGTCAAGAGCTGCCGCCTTGAACTGCTGCAGTCCATGTGGTGTATGCAGGTACACCCACAGTGCGGCTCGAGGGGGAGTTCCAGGAGTTTGAGTCAGTGACGGTGAAGGAATGGTGATATATTTCCAAGTCAAGGTGGTGAGTGGCTTGGAGGGGAACTTCCATGTGGTGGTACTCCCAGGTTATCTGCTGCCCTTCTTCCAGATTTTGGGGGGGGGGGGGGGGGGGCGGGGAGAGGAAAGAGAGAGAGAGAGAGAGAGAACCGGAGCACCCGGAGGAAACCCACGCAGACACGAGGAGAATGTGCAAACTCCACACAAACAGTGACCCAAGCCGGGAATCGAACCCAGGTCCCTGGCGCTGTGAAGCAGCACTGCTAATCACTGTGCTACCGTGCCGCCCAACTCAAAATGATCAATGAGAAGCTTTTTGCTCAGCTCATGACACTTGATAGCACTGTTGATGACCCTTCCATCACTTCAATGATGATCGAAAGTAGACTGATCGGGCAGTAATTGGCCAGGTTTGATTCGCACTGCTTGTTTACAAGATCTAGCTGAGAAATCTTCCACCTCACTGGGTCGATGCCAGGGTTGCACACTGTTGTACCTTCGGACAGTGTGTGGAAGTTTGGTGAGAGTAATTTTTAAATATCTTCTAAAAATCTAACATTGGTTGCAGTTGTGTTGATAATTTAACTGCAAGTATTGTTTAACTTGCAAGTCTTATCCAGAGGCCAAAGGAGAAGGAAAGAGGCCATCTACTGGCAACAGCTGAAAGGGTTAATCAATTAAAACTAGCTTGAACTGGTCTCTGCTGGACCTGGGCTCAGCTAATCCCTTTGTTCACAACACACATTAGACAAGGGTGGCTTTGAACCTGGGGGGGGGGGCAAGAAGGGGGGAGCCCGGCAAGATGAAGAGGGCGGTTCTCCTTTGCTTTTCTCACTTTTTCACCCTGTGGGAATTGGTTTCTGCTGCTCTCCATGGAGGTGGCAAGTTGTTGATGAGAATCTGGTGAGCATCCAGGAAGTGGTCAAGGTCTATTTTCCCAATGTTTAAAATAGGTCTGGACTCTGTGATAAATAGCTTTTTAAAACATTGACGAAAACAATTACATAATTAAAGTTCACAAGTATGGCAGGACAGATGCTGTGTCAAGACTGCAGCATGTGGGAGCGTATGGATACCAGTGTTATCCACGACAGGAACAGATTCTGCAGCTCAAGGACCTTGGGCTCAGTCACTGAGCTGCAGACACCATGACACGAAGGAGGGAGCGTGTTACCTGGACATTTTGTTTCAGGAGGCAGTCACACATTTAAGAATAGAACCTTCCGGTTTGGAAAGGGGACAGGGAGGTGTGACTGCAGCTAAAGGGGACCCAGAGGGCACTTAGCCACTCTTGCTCTTTTTACATTTTTGTAGAAATTTCAGGCAAAGGAAAATTTTAACGGAGAGGAAGGAAGGTGAGTGACTGAGGATTGGGGGGGGGGGGGGGGGGGGGGCAATTCCAGAGATTAGGGCTAGGACAGCATCAAGCACAACCATGAAGAGCGAGATGAAGTAAAACTGCAGTTTGTGGAGGCTATCGAATTTTGGAAGAGGCAAGTAATTTAAGACAAAGGCCAATTTTAAATTTGTTGAGTTCAAGGGTCAGGAGCTACGATAGGTTAGATCGAACAGTGATGTTTCTAAAATAGGATTTAGTTCACAAAACATCCTCCCCATTGTCCCTCCTGCTGAGTGCCGAATTGCATCCACTACCTTGTGGAGCATTTGAGGCATTTCTAGGTAATTGCAGAAGCGTGCATCTGGACTGCTGGAGCTGTCAGAAGCTCCACAACCTTTGAAAGACCGAGGCCTCCTCCTATCTCCAAGACATTGAAGAATTTGCACCATCAGAAACCAAACCTTCAGGATTAAAATATTTTGCTGTTTCTGCTTATATGAGTGACATAAACAAAAATATAGCAAGTGCCCAGTGGGCACAACAGTTCCCAACAACTCAATCCCACATACATACATTATGGATTATTTGCAATGACAGAGCCCCGGGGTAACGACTGGATCCAACGGCTCCAGACGTATTTTCCCCCAATGGACATGCAACACAATTTAAATAGCAGATTCTTGCTTCTTCCAACAGAAGGGGTCAATATCCAAATGCTAACTTAGCAGAAATTAGACTGATCTTCAGAGCATCAAGGTTGACCTGTTTTAACAACCTACTAAAGACACCACACTTACATCCTGTGTCCAATAAGAAACACCTGTCGATCTCCGTTTTTCCCTCGGCCGTCGACGATCTCTTATTGATGGTTTGTTTTGTGACTTATCATCCAATTTCTCTTCTCCATCTCGCTCATCCTCCCTTCTGTCCATTTCTAGTGAAGTAAAGAAAATAATCTTTTCCCCTTTCCACAAACAAGGAAACCACACTTGTCACCAGCTTTGCTCAAGCATCACCATCATTGCACAAGTTCTCCTTGTACAACTTTTAGCATGGGTACAGTGTCTATCTTTATACACAAACAGATACTCGCCCAACTAACTTCACTATTTTGTTTGTTGTTTCAAGGATGTGATAATTAACAAGCGGTTTCCTGCGCCATGTTTAACTTGAAAGCATAAGACTTGATAGAGGACTCCCAGAGCAACTCCCTCCAGACTGTCTACGACCATGGGACAGGAGAAACTCGGGTATGGTGATGGTGGTGTTTGGGGCATTAATGATTGATTCTGTCAGCATGATTGTATCAGGCTGTTGCTTCATTCGGCTGTGAGACTACACCCAATTTTGGCACGAGCCCCGAGGTGTTAGTGAGGAGAAGTTTGCAGGGTCAACGGGGTTGGGTTCGCCTCTGTCATTTCCGGTAACTAGGTTTCTTGTTAGACTTTACAGCTTTTGGAATAGCTTGCTAGGCTATTTCATTGCCATTTGTCCCATAGTGTCTGCACCAGCTCTCCAAATGAGCACTATGACTTAGTGCCATTCCTCTGCACATTGTTTCTATTCAAATTAATCATCTCATGCCCTCTGGAATGCCTCGATTGAACCTGCCTCCACCACACTTCCAGATTCCAGACCCAAACCACTTGCTGAGAGAAAAAGTTTTACTTGCATCACGTTTGCATTTTTTTGCTAATCACTTAAAATCTGTGCCCTCTCGTTCTTGATCCTTTTATGAGTGGGAACAGTTCTCCCTATCCACTCTGTCCAGTTCCCTCATGATTTTGAGCATCTTCATCAAATCTCCTCTTGGCCACCGCCTTGCCAAAGAGAACAGTCCCAACCTATCTTCATAACTGAAGTTCCTCACCCCTGGAACCATTCTTGTTAACCCCTTCTGCACTCCAAAGCATTCACATACTTCCTACAGTGTGGCACCCAGAACTGTATACAATACTCCATCTGAGATCTTAACTAGTGTATTATATCAGTTGAGCCCAACCTCTTTGCTCTTGTACTTAATGCCCCTATTAAACCCGTAATACTATATGATTTATTAACTGCTC
This sequence comes from Mustelus asterias, assembly GCF_964213995.1. Classification (NCBI taxonomy): domain Eukaryota; kingdom Metazoa; phylum Chordata; class Chondrichthyes; order Carcharhiniformes; family Triakidae; genus Mustelus; species Mustelus asterias. The sequence continues at coordinate 2,908,905 of NC_135809.1, forward strand.
TCTCCACCTGTCTTGCCACTTCCAATGATCTATGCACATATACATCCATGTCCCTCTGCTTCTGCATCCCTTAAAAGAATTTTACCCATTGTTTTATATCATCTGTTTTTTCTCTACCAAAATGCACCACCTTGAACTTCACCACTTTGAAGTTTATCTGCTACCCATCTGCCCACTCCACCAACTTGTCTGCGCCTTTTGAAGTTAAGTTTTCTGTCATGTATAAACTTAGAATTTGTCCCCTGTACACCACGATCTAACTCATTAAGGCACCCCGTGATATAGTTTCAAGTCAGGATGATGAGCGAGTTGTAGGGAAGCTTCCAGGTAGTGGTGTTCCTATGTATTTGTTGCCTTGTCCTTCTAGATGGGAACGACCGTGGGTTTGAAAGGTGCTGTCAAAGGAGCGCGAGTCATTGCAATGCATCTTGCAGATGGTACACATTGGTGCCACTGTGCTCGGTGGTTGAGGGAGTGAATCTTTAAGGTGATGAAAGGGCTTCCAACCAAGTGACTGCTTTGCCCTGGATGGTATCACGTTTCTTGAGTATTGTTGCAGTTGCACTCATCCATGCAAGTGGAGTTTCCCATCACACTGCTGACATGTACCTCGTAGATGAGCAGGTTTAAAGTTTTTTTAAAGTTTATTTATTAGTCACAAGTAGGGTTACATTAACACTGCAATGAATTTACTGTGAAAATCCCCTAGTCGCCGCACTCCGGTGCCTGTTCAGGTACACAGAGGGAGAATTTAGCATGGCCAATGCATCTAACCTGCACATCTTTGGACTGTGGGAGGAAACCGGAGCACCCGGAGGAAACCTACGCAGACACGGGGAGAATGTCCACACAGACAGTGACCCAAGCCGGGAATCGAATCTGGGTCCCTGACGCTTTGAGGCAGCAGTGCTAACCACTGTGCCATTCCTTTTGGAGTGTTAAGTGGGGAGTTACTTGCCACAGAAAGCTCAGCCTGACCTGCTCTCAGCCACACTATTAATAGGGCTACTCCAGTTCAGTTTCTGGTTAATGGCAACCTCCAGATGTTGATAGTGGGGGATTCAGCAATGGTAATGCCATGGGGAAGTGGTTAGATTATCTCTTTTTGGAGATGGTCAGTGCCTGGCATTTGCCAATTATCAGCCCAAGCCTGAATGTTGTCCATGTCTTGTTGCATATGGATTCAGACTGCTTCAGTAGCGAAGTCGCCGCAAATGGTGCTGAACACTGCAATCATCAGCAAACACTCCCACTTCTGACTTTATGATGGTATCAGTCATTGACGAAGCAGCTGAAAATGTTTGCTTCAGTATACTACTCTGAGGATCTCCTACAGCAACGTCCTGGAATGGAGATGAATCACCACAACCATTTTCCTTTGTGTTAAGTATGACTCCAACCACTAGAGGGTTTTCACCCCAATTCCCATTAATTCCAGTTGAGTTAGGCCTCCTTGATGCCCCATTCAGTCAAATGCTGCCTTGCTGTCAAGGGCATTCACTCTCATCACCTTGAGTTTTGTCCATTTTTGGACCAAGGCTGCAATGAGATTAAGAGCTGATTGGCCCTGGCAGAACCCAAACTGAGCACAGTAATCAGACTATGGCTGTGCAAGTGCCACTTCAGAGCACTCTCACCAACCTCTTCAATCATTTTGCTGATGACTGAATGCTGGAATTGGCTTCAGGAGCTGAATGTGTGTACTCCTGTTGGTATGCCATTTTATGTTGTGAACAACATGGTATGATGTTTCTGTCCTTTAAAAACAGAGTATCTTTGGACTCGAGGCGGACATGGCCATATGATAACCACGTTACAGATATACTGCAAAGCTCTGCTCCTTCAAGTCATTTCACTCTCTCTGCAAAGCGGTCAGCTGCAATGTCCACAGGTGGAAGAAATCCTACCCACGATTCTGCACAATCAAATAAATTTTCAAGACAGACCATTCAGCCCAGTGTGCTTGCACCAGCGTGTATCACACTGCAAATTGAGGGGAAACTGGTTCAAAGAAACCAAAATTCAGTTATGTGCCATCACTGTTGTAGGAAATGAATTAACAATGAAGAGATTAGCATTTGCAACACCCGGGTTTCAGTCTGCCTCAGGTGATAGCTCAGTTCACCTCAATCGGAAGTTCCATTTCCACTCCAGGATTTAAGCAGACAATTTGAGCTAATCTTTTAATGCAAGTGTTACTTCTTGAATGAGATATTAAACTACCTGCTTAAGTTAACGGAGCTTTCCCAGTGGGAAATAACCCATTGCCAACCAACCTTCAACTAAAGTTTACGCTGTGCACATTGGCAGCAGTTTGCCAGCATAGGAGTGACTGCATTTTGAAAGAAATACATTGATTGCAATGTTTTGGATGCAATCATGTTCCCTGTAAATGCAAGTTTTTTTTTTGCTTAAGAAAAAAAGTTTTCCAAGATGTAGAATTTTTTTTCAACACTGGAATTTTTATCTAAACAAACAGGATTTCAGTTTGGAAGTTGTGCATGTTGCATGTTTAATATACAATATACCCTCATATGTACATAAATATAAACAAATTTTAAAAATGGATAATCATTTGATTTTGAAGCACATTCAAGTGGAGAGAGGTTAGTAGAGAGTCACAGACTCATGCTTAGTTCTCACCAACAGACCTCAGAGGAACAATTGCAACATTACCTTTATCCACTTCTCCAGGACCTCGGGGGTACGCAGAGTAAGCAGACGTAATGCCGATCAGGCTGTTGGGTCGATTTAGTTGGGATGCAACATATGAACTATTGAGGGCAGAGATGGTGGCAGTTGAAGATGTTGTGGTACTTGGTCTGGTACGTTGATAAGGCTTCAAAATAAAAATTGGAAAAAAGCCATCATTAAAATTTGCATCAAAACATGTTTAATACTTAGTGACAGCATTAATGTCACAGGTTTTAAAAGGTTACTCTCTTTCAGAAAATTACTAATTATTCACCTTGGCACTTCCTTTGCATTTGTCAAATTATCTGCAACTTCCAAGCATTATAGCTATCTCAGTCTGGTGGTTTCCAGGGGAACTGGGCACTTAGCACAACTGGCAAAGTAGTAACTGCAGGTACACTGGAGGTGAACTCCGATGAAAGTTGGAGAACCTGCTACACCAGAGCAATTTAAATTGAAATGGAAAGTAACTCGGAAATTCCTTCATACTGACGGTGTCTGAAGGTTAACTGGATTGCGGTCTGTGGAGAATGAAAACCACTAAACTACAGTGTAAGCAATCTCTCTTTCATTTAGCATTCTTCATTATCATGGATAAGGTGCAAGAAGAATGGCTCTGTAAAACAACTTCAGCAGAGCTGTCAAGGATAACAGATGGGTCAAATCTAGGCCTCACCCATTTTCAACAGTTGGGGCCGAGGGCTCTTTCAACCAGTGAAATTGGACCAACTGGAGAGTCCAATTTCACTGGGTGGGATGAAATGCACAGATTACAGACAAATGGTTTACTCAGCTGTATTTAGAGAAATAAACACAACAGTGTCAGTTCATCACTAAGGGTTGGCATAGGAGTGTTCCATACATTAATGTGCTAAGTTGGAGTTTGGTGAGTGCGGGAGTTAGGTCGAGAGAGAGGAAGAAGGTGCTCCTTTCCTTTTCGATCTTTCCTCAGCCTCCTGCAGCTGGCTGTTACTCGGCTGCAGGGGAAGCCCATAAAACAGTCCGAGTTTGAAGAGGAAAAAGCCCATAAAGCAGCAGAGAGGGAGAGCCGGGAGTTTACAGAGTCCTGAAAGCAGATTTTAGAGTGTTAAAAAATTAAAATGATGGACCTCAAGAGCAGGAACTCAGGATTACTCAGAGTCACGTCCTCTTAAGCATAGGAATAGAAAGATTGAGCAGTGCAACGTATAGCTGGAGAAATGGAGTGCAAAGGATGGCTTTAGATTTCATTTTTGAGACAGGTGGGACAGACTACACCCGAACAGCACTGAGAATTCAATCCAGTGTCTGACTCCTCATTGGACTGGAAACTTACTGTTGCAGAAATCCTTAACACCTTGTGGGCGTTTTGCTGCTGTAAGGGTTTAAACCAGATTGGGAGTGGGGTGGGAACCCGAGGGGAAATTCAGAGTGGAGAGGCGAAAAAATAGAAGTGGAAAGTAGAGAAGTAATGATTGATCAGGAGGATATATCAGTGAATAGTACCAAGGTAAATAGAATACTTGGAGAGTTTGACAGAATTAAAGTAGGAATAGTCAGTCATTAGATGAGGTCAAAGTAAGAGAAAATAAAAAAGTCTAAATCAGAGTTTATGTTCTCATATGTGAATGCATGGAATGTGGTTAATAATGATGTGGAGATGCCAGCGTTGGAGTGGGGTGAACACAGTATATTTGTTAATGTATATATGTTAATGTGGTTAATAAGACAGGTAAACTAAGACACAGTTTGATAAATGGAAGTATGATATTATTGGTGAAAGAGAGAGACCAGACTTAAAAGAGGGTAGAATTGGTCAACAAATATTCCAAAGTACAAAGTGTTTCGGACAGACAGGAAAGACAGAAGCTGAGGGGTGACAGTGAGCAGCAGTATTGATTAAAGATGGCATTATAGTAAGGGAAAGAGAGGATGTTGCAGACGGATCAAGGACATTGACACATTGGTGGATGGCAGATGAAGTTCAATGCAGAAAAGTGAGGGGTGATTTACTTTGGCAGGAAGAATATAAAGAAACAATATAAAATAAAGGATAAAATTTTAAAGGAGGTGCAGGAACAAAGGGACCTTGGTGGAGATGTACATAAGTCATTGAAGATGTGACGGCATGTAGGAAGAACAGTTAATCAAGCATGTCGCATCTTGGGCTTTATTAATATGAGGATGATAATGTTGAACTTGTACAAGACACTCCTAACGGAGCCTCATCTGGAGTACTGCGTCCAGTTCTGGGCATCATACTTGAGGAGGAATGTGAATTGGAGTACAGAGCAGATTCACAAGAATGATTCCAGGGATAAAGAACTGTAGCTATGAGGACAGTTTGGAGAGGTTGGGATGCTTTCCTTGGAGAAAAGAAGGTCGAGAAGAGACTTGATAGAAATATTCAAGGTCCTGAGGAGAATGGACAAGGTAAATAGGAAGAAACAGTTCCCACACAGAGCATCAAGAACTAGAGGGCACAGATTCCAAATAGTCAAAAGGAGTAAAAGTGAAGGGAGGAAAACATCTTTCACCCAGAGGGTGGTTGGAGTTGGGAACCAACTTCCTGAGGGGATGGTGGAGGCAGCTTTGACCGAGGTATTCAAAAGGGAATTGGACTGCTATCGGAAAAGAAACAATAAGGCAAGAGAGTGGGACGAAGCAAAATGTTCTTTCAAAGAGCTAGTGATGTGATGAGTGACTGCCTTCTGCACTGTGAAGCATTTCAACATCTACCTGCTATCACAGAGATATTCTAATCACACAGAGGAAGGCATCAAGGCCTTCTTGATAATTTAGGGCAAGGCAGCTGAGCACACAAGTCTTAACAAGTTATTGTCAACATACTGCCCAAAGACAAAACATGTAGTTTTGGTTTTCAATGTTGGCATTACGTTGCGATTGCTGGCAATGTACTGAACAGCAACAAACCAATTAAAGTTACACTGTTCGGCATCAATGTCAATCAAGAGTGCGCTCTGTGTGCTTCGGGGTCCCTTCAAAAGAGCCATTCAGACAAAGTGCAGTTGGTCAATAAGAACTAAACAGATTCAGCAACTGGCAGTGCTCTATGAACAGTTTGTCATTGTCCACTAGCTTTTATTTTGTCTCATTTTATTTACGCGAGTGTCTTTTTCAGGACAGCAGTGTTTCCACTGATACCCATTGTGGAGGGGTTCTTGGCCGGGTTTTAATCGCTGCTAATGCCCAGAGTTGCTGGATAGAATTTGACTAAGTGAGAAAACAGGGACTATAAAAAAAAATGAGAAGAATGAACTTTCGACCAATTGAAGGCTTGTCCCAATTGTCAAATGGATGTTAATTGCTTTTGATTGTAGACAATGGGGGACATTAACTGGGGATATTAACTGGGGATTCACGTGTTGCTATTAAAAGGAACAGATTGAAACTTCAGTTGACAGATTTGGAGATGCATGTTTATAACGTGCATCTCTAAATAAACACTTGGCTCCAGTGCTAGGCTTTCTGGAATGGATTTGTCCTTTGCAGTCAAAGGTCGTCATGACATCAATGAGAATTCGATGAATTCAGCTTCAGTATAATGTGTTCAAAGATGACCAATCAGTCCCATGTGACCACAAAAAGAAGTTGCATGTTTGACACAAGTATTGTGGGTGCCGAAGAGATGCTTGCAATTCTTGACTTGTGAAGTCCACTTTCCCTGTTCGCAGTGCAACTCTGTTTCATCATAGGGGGTGTTGCCTTCGCTAATGAGACTGTGCCATATCGAAAGATGCTATGCGAGATTCTCTCATGTCTCAGGGACTATGTTGGCACCCTTCAGTGAGACCTTCAGCATGTCCTCGAGTGGTTTTTCAGGCCTCCAGGGGAACATTTTCCTTCAACGAGCTTACTTCCAGATAATTCTCCACCATCCAAGCTGTGAGCAAGCATGCTGTACCATAATGGACAGTCAGATTTTACTACTATCAGCCCTCATAAGAACATAAGAAATAGGAGCAGGAGTAGGCCATCTGGCCCTTCGAGCCTGCCCTGCCATTCAACAAGATCATGGCTGATCTGAAGCGAATCAGTTCCACTTACCCGCCTGCTCCCCATATCCCCTAATTCCCTTATCGATCAGAAAACTATCTACCCGTGATTTAAACATATTCAACGAGGAAGCCTCCACCACTTCAATGGGCAGAGAATTCCAGAGATTCACTACCCTCTGAGAGAAGAAGTTCCCCCTCAACTCTGTTCTGAACCGCCCCCCCCCCCTTATTTTGAGGCTGTGCCCTCTAGTTCTGGTTTCCCTTCTAAGTGGAAAGAATCTCTCCACCTCTACCCTATCCAGCCCCTTCATTATCTTATATGTCTCTATAAGATCACCCCCTCATCCTTCTAAACTCCAATGAGTACAGACCCAATCTGTTTAATCTCTCCTCATAAGCTACACCCCTCATCTCCGGTATCAACCTGGTGAACCTTCTCTGCACTCCCTCCAAGGCCAATATATCCTTTCGCAAATAAGGGGACCAAAACTGCACACAGTACTCCAGTTGCGGCCTCACCAGTGCCTTGTACAGTTGCAGCAAGACCTCCCTGCTTTTATATTCTATCCCCCTCGCGATAAAGGCCAACATTCCATTCGCCTTCTTGATCACCTGCTGCACCTGCAGACTGAGTTTTTGCGATTCGTGCACAAGGACCCCCAGGTCCCTCTGCACAGTCGCACGATGTAATTTTTCTCCATTTAAATAATACTCCAATTTACTATTATTTCTTCCAAAGTGGATAACCTCACATTTGCTAACGTTATATTCCATCTGCCAGATCCTCGCCCACTCGCTCAGCCTATCCAAATCTCTCTGCAGACTTTCCGCGTCCTCCACGCAATTCACTTTCCCACTCACCTTCGTGTCATCAGCAAACTTGAATACCCTACATTCAGTCCCCTCCTCCAGATCATCTATGTAAATGGTAAACAATTGAGGCCCCAGCACCGATCCCTGCGGCACGCCACTGGTCACCAACTGCCAACCAGAAAAGCACCCATTTATCCCAACTCTCTGCTTCCTGTTAGATAGCCAATCCCCAATCCACGCCAACACCTTACCCCTAACTCCGTGTACCCCAATCTTCTGCAGCAACCTTTTGTGAGGCACCTTATCGAACGCCTTCTGGAAATCTAAAAACACCACATCCACCGGTTCCCCTCTGTCAACCGCACTAGTGACATCTTCATAAAAGTCCAGTAGACTCGTCAAACACTACTTTCCCTTCATGAATCCATGCTGCGTCTGCTTGATCGAACCATTCTTATTCAGGTGCTCTGTTATTTCCTCTTTAATAATGGACTCGAGCATCTTCCCAACTACGGACGTTAAGCTAACCGGCCTGTAGTTACCCACCTTTTGTCTACTTCCTTTTTTAAACAGCGGCGTAACAGTAGCTGTTTTCCAGTCAGCCGGCACTACCCCAGAGTCCAGCGAATTTTGATAAATTACTACTAACGCATCTGCTATTACCTCAGCCATTTCTTTCAGTACCCTGGGATGCATTCCATCCGGGCCCGGGGACTTGTCTACCTTCAGTCCTATTAGTCTACCAAGCACCACCTCCTTAGTAACAGTAATTGTATTAAGGACCTCCCCTCCCACCAACTCTCGATCTCTAATATTCGGCAAACTATTTGTGTCTTCCACCGTGAAGACCGACACATAGAACTTATTTAAAGTCTCAGCCATTTCCTCGTTTTCCACTATTAAATCCCCCCTCTCATCTTCCAAGGGTCCAACATTCACTCTAGCCACTCTATTCCTTTTTATATACTTGTAAAAACTTTTACTATCATTTTTTATATTTTGAGCTAGTTTAGTTTCATAATCTATCTTTCCTTTCTTAATCGCTTTCTTAGTCGTTCTTTGTTTTTCTTTAAAGCTTTCCCAATCCACTAATTCTCCACTATTTTTGGCCACTCTGTACGCATCTGATTTTATTTTAATACTCTCCTTTATTTCCTTCGTTATCCACGTCCGGTTATCCTCTTTCTTACAGTCCTTCTTTATCACCGGAATATATTTTTGCTGAGTACTTAAAAAAATCTCCTTAAAAATCCTCCACTGTTCCTCAGCTGTCCTACCTACCAGTCTGCTCGCCCAGTCTACATTAGCCAATTCCACCCTCATCCTATCATACTCCCCTCTGTTCAAGCAGAGGACACTGGTTTGGGACCCTACTTTCTCACCCTCCATCTGTATCAGAAATTCCACCATATTATGATCACTCATCCCAAGAGGATCCTTCACAAGAAGATCCTTAATCCTACCTGTCTCATTGCACAGAACCAGATCCAAGATAGCTCGCTCTCTCGTAGGTTCTGTAACATACTGTTCAATGAAACAATCCCGACAGCATTCCAAGAACTCTTCCTCAAGCCCTCCACGTCCAATTTGAGTCGACCAATCAATATGTAGGTTAAAATCCCCCATGATTATTGCCGTTCCACTTTTGCACGCATCCATTATTTGCTTGTTTATAGCCCTCCCCACCTCTTAAGTTATTATTTGGGGGCCTATAGACCACGCCTACCAGTGTCTTTCTCCCCCTACTATTCCTTATCTCCACCCACAACGATTCCACGTTTTGCTCCTTAGAGCCTATGTCGTCTCTCACTACCGTCCTGATATTATCCTTTATTAACAAAGCTACCCCACCTCCTTTTTCTACCTGTCTATCCTTCCTAAATGCCTGATAACCCTGTATATGCAGTTCCCAGTCCCGGTCACCCTGCAACCACGTTTCTGTGATGGACACTAGATCATATTCATTTGTATGGATTTGTGCCATCAACTCATTTACTTTGTTTCGAATGCTTCGTGCATTCAGGCAAAGTGTCTTTATGCCAGCCTTTATCTGGACCCGGTTTGTTGAAGCGCTACTAACATCTCCCAAGCCCTCTCCTCCTTTAGCTAGTTGTTTATTCACTATACTCCTGGCATTAGAGTAGACACCTCTCAATCCTATGGTCTGACCTCTCCCCTTCTCTGTTCCCAGTCCACCTGCCCTCTTGCACTGCCTATAACCCTTCTCTGTTTGTGAGCTACCTTCCTCACTCTCAGTCACGTTGCTTTGATCCCCTCCCCCCAACCTATCTAGTTTAAACTCTCCCCAGTAGCCTTAGCCAACCTTCCTGCCAGGATATTGGTCCCCCTGGGATTCAAGTGCCACCCGTTTTTAGTATACAGGTCACACCTGCCCCTAAAGAGGTCCCAATGGTCCAGAAACCTGAATCCCTGCCCCCTGCACCATTCCCTCAACCACACATTCATCCTCCACCTCACTCCATTCCTTTCCTCACCTTCCCGTGGCACAGACAGCAATCCCGAGATTACTACCTTTGCTTTCCTCCTTCTCAGCTGTCTCCCTAATTCCCTATACTCTTTTTTCATGTTCCCTTCCCCCTTCTTACCCACATCAGCGGTACCAATATGTACCGCTACCTCCGGCTCCTCTCCCTCCCACCTCAGGATTTCTGGGACTCGCCCAGCGACATCCTGGATCCCAGCCCCAGGGAGGCAGACCACCATGCGAGACTCCCGCCTGCCTCCGCAAAATCGCCTGTCCGTCCCCCTGACTGTCGAGTCCCCGATTAATACCGCCTTCCTCCTCCTTTCCTTAGCCCTCTGAGTTACAGGGCCAGACTCCACCCCGGAGACACGGCCACTGCTGCTTCCCCCAGATGGGCTGTCCCCCCCAACAGTACTCAGACAGGAGTACTTGTTATGTAGGGGCACTTCCACCGGGGTGCTCTCAATCACCCGTGTTTTACCCTTCCTGGCTGTCACCCACTTGGCCTCCTCCCGTGGCCCTGGTGTGACCACCTGATGATAGCTCTTGTCTATCACCTCCTCATTCTCCCTCACCTGCCTAAGATCGTCAAGCTGCAGTTCCAGCTCCCTAACACGGGCCCTCAGGAACCGCAGCTCGACACACCCCTCACAGATGTGGATGTCCGGGAGGCCAGGTGCCTCCAGGACCTCCCACATACTGCACTGCGAGCACCACACTGGCTTAACACTCATATTTCACCCTTTCTTCCAAGGTACACAGAGAAAAGTAAATTATAAATTAAAAAAAAAGAAACTACTAACTCACAACTAACTCTGCTGGAGGCAATTTGCAGTCCTGCTTTTGGCATTTCTCCTGAGGCAACAAATACCATTTGAAGTGTATCGCACCATTAATGAAGCTGTGCTGACTGCAGAAAGTAGTTTAGCAAAACTCTTACAAGTATTGTCCCAGCAATGCATAGGCAGGAGGTGGCTGATGCGTTTCATGGTGGAATATAGCACCAACTTGGAAGCACACTATTTTTCGGCATTAACAAATAGATTGGATGGTGCTATGACTTGGTGCAATGCAAGATGGTGACCGTGGGAGAATTTGGAACAAATGGTCACGGTTTTAAATATGGTAGACAAAGTCAAAAGCTTTTGGAACTCTTCCTCAAAAGGGAATGAAAGCAGAATCTTTGAACAGATTCTTGATAACCAAGGGGAGAAAGATTATTGGGGGGGGGGGGTCAGCAGGATTGTGGAGTGGAGGTTACAATCAGATCAGCCATGATCTCATTGAATGGTGAAGCAGGTTTGAGGGCCCGAGTGGCCTCCTCCTGCTCCTACTTTGTATGTTCATATGTACGTGATAAAAAGCTGGAGGAAACCTATAGGATCACCAATCAACAATGCCATGATGAGTTTCCCCAAAACCAGTCAACAGAATTTAGCTTGAAAACACATTTACCATGCTTAATGAAAATCAAATCACTATATTCTCAAAATAGTGTTCTGGCACATATTTATGAATAATAATGTAAATTATTTTCATGAAAATCAAATACCTCTTCAGTGTTTCTACTAAACCTTTGTCTCTCGTCATCTTGAGTTTCGGGTTGATTTTTGTCCTCTTGCTTTTCTCGGTCTTGCTTTTCCTTTTCCTCCTTTTCTTTTTCTTCCTGTTCTCGAGTTCGACGGTCTAAACGACTCCTCCCGATTGTTTTCTCAGCTTCTTGTAGGTCCGTCAGAGTTACACCCTGCAAGACAGTTTTGTTCAATGTTCAGTCAGGGCTCACTGTGCCTTCCTTATACCCATTAGAGAGGAACATTACCTTCATAAAATACTGGTTAGCCCTCAGCTGAAGAGTTGTGTCCATTTCTTAGTGCCCCACCTTCGGAAGGAAGTCAAGGCCTGAGGGGGATGTAGTGTGAATTTACCAGAACAGTTTGAGGAAGAAGAGATAGCAGTTATGCACAGAAACGGGCACTTTTATCTTGGAACTGAGAAAGTTAAGGGGATTTAACAGAAGCATTCAAAATTACAAGGGGCTTGATAGATTAGATGGAGAGGGACATTCTCTACCATCACGTGGGTTATAATCAGACAGTACAGATTTCAAATAATTGGCAAAAAACTGAAGGGGAAGAAAAGAAGAAATGTGTTTTAAGCAAGCTGCCTGAAAAGACGGTGGAGGCAGATTCAAAGGTCACTGTTAAAGGGGAACAGCATAAACACCTGAGAAATAAGAAGGGAGAGGTCACTTGGATAGGATTGTATTATCGGTTCTCAAGTAGTAAGTATCTCACAACACCAGGTTCAAGTCCAACAGGTTTATTTGGGACAAGTGCTTTATAAGTGCTACCAAATAAACCTGTTGGACTTTAACTTGGTGTTCTGAGACTACTTGTTGTGCCTACCCCAGTCCAACACCGGCAACTCCACATCATGGCCCTCAAATAATCAGCGGGAAATTGAGGAGCAAATACTGTTCTTTGTTCTTCTTTCTTCAAGATTACAGATAGCTCCAAGAAAAATAGGGTGGTAATAGTAGGGGACTTTAACTTTCCCAACATTGACTGGGACAGCCATAGTATTAGGGGTTGAGTGTATTCAGAAGGAATTTCTCATTCAGTGTGTGGATGGCCTGACTAGAGAGGGGGCAAAACTTGACCTCATTTTGGGAAATAAGGAAGGGCAGGTGACAGAAGTGTTAGTGAGGGATCACTTTGGGACCAGTGACCATAATTCCATCAGTTTTAAAATAGTTATGGAGAATGATAGGTCTGGCCCAAAAGTTAAAAATCTAAATTGGGGTAAGACCAATTTTGACGGTATTTTGACGGCAGGAACTTTCAGAAGTTGATTGGGGGAGTCTGTTGGCAGGCAAAGGGACACCTGGTAAGTGGGAGGCTTTCAAAAGTGTGTTGACCAGGGTTCAGGGTAAGCACATTCCTCTTAGTGTGAAGGGCAAGGCTGGTAGAAATATGGAACCCTGGATGACTCGGGATATTGAGGCCCTGGTCAAGAAGGAGGTGGTACATGACATGCATAGGCAGCTGGGATCAAGTAGATCCCTTGAAGAGTATAGAGGATGTCAGAGTAGAGTTAAGAGAGAAATCAGGAGGGCAAAAAGGGGACATGAGATTGCTTTGGCAGATAAGACAAAGGAGAATCGAAAGAGTTTCTACAAATACATAAAGAGCAAAAGAGTAACTAGGGAGAGAGTAGGGCCTCTTGAGGCTCACCACCACCTTCTCAAGGGCAATTAGAGATGGGCAATAAATGCTGACCTAGCCAGCGATGCCCACAATCCATGAAAGAAAATTAACAAAAAATATTGAGCATTTAGAGCGTGTACAACACAGACGATGTGCATCACGTGCTGCCAGGTTGGTAAGAGGCAACACGGACTGAAGATTCCAAAAAGGACAGGGTGGGCGGGATCGTCTTCAACATGAGAACAACACTGGGTGATACAATTGGATAAACAGAAGCAGATTTTTCTGATCATTGTGGGGTCAAGAACAAGTAAACTGGACTCAAAGATTAAATGTCAGATTCAGGACAGAGGGAAAAGGAAACTGCTTTGCAGAGTGAAGAGGCTTTGGATTTCAGATCCACGGTTGACAGTTGATGTGAAAGCAACAACAAAATTCAAGATTAGACTGGCCAGGTGAATGAAGAAAAGAAAAACTTTTAAACCAAGGAGGGAAAGACAAAACTTGCCTGTGTTGATCTTCGCGACTGCCTTGCTTGCCTCGACCTGGCCTTTCTTTGTGACTCAGATTCTTCATCTCGGACAGGAGTTAAATACGACCTTTAACAGTAAATGTTATTTGAGTCAGGAAGTGATAAATGACTTGTAATTCGCATTTATTTAAAGAGAAGTGTAATTTGCTCAACCTGAGTGCAAAGGGCTTCTCATGTCTTTGTTTTTAAATATGAGTTCAAATAGATCCACAGCCCATTTGTACTGACCCACAAATTACAACAGAAACTGTCTCCAACCTAATTGCTCCCATCACTCCGAACAGTTTTTAAAATGGAAGAACATACGCATCCCTGCTTAAACTATTGTGCAAGTATACCAATTCCAAAATGAAGAACTTGAGCACTGATCTCTCATTTTTTCAAAGCAAATTAATTACAGGCAGAGTACTTCAAAACCGGCAACCTTGGGACTGATTATATGCCGAATTTTGGAGCTTGCTGGTTTTCGGGAAAAAAATTAGAACCTAATTCAGTGAATTGGAGACACAGGCATACCAGGTGATATGATTGCAAAGCACTTTAGGTTAATGGCCACTGGTAAGGTATTGGATGTAATAACATTTTCATGTCTCACTCATTTCCCCACATCAGCACACCATTTAAAATGAGAAAAAGTCGGGAAATCATAACTTTCAAAACTACATAACTTTCTAAATATGGAAAGAAATTGCATGATCTGAACATTTGGATGCTGACCTGCAGTTTTTTTTTCAATATCATACGGTCATCTTGACCTGGGAACAAGCCTGCCTTCTTCCGAGTAATCATCTGACCTGAATGCCACTCGAGGAAATTATGTTTATTTTGTACTGCAATTACTTTAATCAGTGGGGGGGAAAAAACTGAAAGGCAAAGGCTTAGTGAAGTCAGTCTTGTTGGGAAATAAATGGATAACAGAAGGGTTCTTTACTCTCTCCGTCTTTCCTGAGATTGTGTGGGGTTCTCAAGCTGCTGCCTCATCTAAGTGTAACTTGTCTGCATTTGGACCTCAAAGTTGACACAGCAACAACTTCCAGGTGCCCACGAGGATCATCTTCTCGAGGGAACTCGGTCAACAACATCAAGACCATGCAAACTTTACCCTTCATTTTATAATGTCCATCCTTGAAAGCCCAGAAAATCGAGACCCCCTGTCTGGTTGTCCACTCTTGGGTGTTAACTAGTTTCGCAACTTGCTAAGAAATTTTGTTTTGCAATAAACAATCATTGAGTTTACTGAAAGATGCCTGGCTAGTCTCTTTTATACTGGGTACCTGTGAAAAAGGTAAACAACTGGCTATTTCTTTGACTAAATTGAACTTTTAAATTGATAGTACAACCTGCAGAGCAGTGGGGTGATATAATATTCACACTCCTCCCATTCCGGTCAAAACAAAAAGATCAAACTGAAAAGATGACAAAAATACTTCGCAGTTGTAACTGAAAACTATTATTTTTGTTCATGTAAGATTGTAAAGTACTTTCAATAACTTCCTTTGAACTGACTTGGGCCAGCGACAAGAAGATGCTCTGATGTGGGTCAGGTCAGCAGATCAGTGCAGGCTGGGTTGGGTGGAGTCAACGTTTGCTAAGCTACTCAGAGCATGCTTTTCATGTCGTCAGATTTGAGGCATTCTACCTGTACATCAATCTGAACACATTCAGATAATGGATATTTCTATTCTGCATGCAAACTGAATTAAAAATTTCAGTGCAAGGCACAAAAATCTATATTTAATCTCTTAAACGCAAGGCCATATTATTCATTCTGGAACAAGCTTTTACTCAAGTCATTTGTATTACAGACACCACTGCCATGCACACAATCATACTCTAAACATCCATGTGCTAACAGACAGTGCAGGACATAATTAGACAGGATCCTGAAGGGAACTATTCAAAAACACACGAGAAAAGCTTGTACTATTTGGCATGCATTAAAACAGATGGTAATAGGGATACAAAATTTGGCTGCGAATGTCAGAACACTGCACCCAAACTCCATTAAATTTAGAGTTTGGCAGAACAAAGTTTGGCACATCACAACTTTCCGCCTGTATAGAACAGCTGAAGTAATCAAACACAAACAACTAATCAATTCTGCAGTTTGCCACAATTGAATAATAAAAAGCTAATAAACTTATCTGTTATGAATACAATGCTTAATTCTATAAATGTAAAGTCCTATAAACAAAACTCAAATCATATGATAAAATTTGTCTAATTGCTGCGAAAGTCGTGTGATTGCTAAATTAAGTTAAATCCTAATTTTTCAGTTGATTCAACAGTTGTTTTTAGAATTGAACACAATGTCGACAGAGAACAAAATGTGCTGCATTTTTAGCCAGTTATGAACCCAGCAATTTAAACTGAGCAAACAGCAACATAGTGACTACGGTACTCCACTAGCAGCACAAGTTGAGAGCTCCAATCAGTTTGGGTTTGGCCAAGGCCACTCAGCTGCAGACCTCACTACAACCTTGGTCCAAATGTGGTTAAAGGATCTGCATTCCAGAGGTGAAGAGAGCATGACTGCTCTTGGTATAAGGGAAGCACTACACAGACTCAGGCACCAAGAAGTCATCATAAAACTGAACTAAGTGGGGATCACCCTCTAACGGCTGGAATTAGACCTAGCACAAAGGAAGGTCGCTGTGGTTGTGGGAGGCCAATCATCTCAGCTCCAAAACATTGCTGCAGGAGTTCCTCAGCGTAGTGTCCAGAACCAAAAATTTTCAACAACTTTATCTGCCTTGTTTCCATCACAAGCTCAGACTCTATCTGCATTTCTCAAGTAATTAAACAATTCAAGTTCCCAAACAGCAAAACCGAGACAACATTCAAGCTTAGGTTGATAGATGTCAATTCATATTTGTACCATGCAAATGCCAGGCAATGGTCACCTTTAACAAGGGAGAGTCAACCACTTGCCCTGAACATCACAAGTCACACGCACCATCTAAACTCACTATTCCTTCAGCCTCATGGGCAAAATGCCAGAATCTCCATGAACTAATGGGACAAGGCAACGGTTCACCACCACTTACCAAGAGCATTTAGGAATGGGCAATTGATGCAGACATTGCCAGCCTGTGAAATTGAATTCATGAAAAGCTCCTGTTTTATCCCAAGATAGCCAAAAAGGTGCACTTTTATCTTTTAGGGGAGGGAGCATGACACAATTGCTGGCCTGACCTACAAGTGCCTCTGTAACGGAGGATATGGAAACCCCTGTTTTCTGATAAAGGTGATGGCATCGAAAAGACTGCCCATACTTGAAATTGATAAGACACCAGGACTAGATCAGATGCATCCAAGGATATGGAGGGAAGCTCAGGTGGAAATCACCAAAATACTGGCCACAATTTTTCAGTCTTCCTTCGACTCATGAGTGCTGCCAGAGAACTGGAGAATAGCGAACACCTCTACAGCCTTGTCTGAACAAGGGTGCAACAAGACCAGCAACTGAAGACCAGCAATTTCAATTTGGTGGTGGGGCAACTTCCAGAGAAAATGATTTGGGACAAAGTTAACTCTCAGTTGCTCGTGTCTATTAATAAAGAAAGCCAACGTGGATTTCTTAAAGGAAAAGTGAGTTCAGTTAACTTGGCATTTTTTTCTGAAGTTGTAACCAAAAGAGTTGTTGATGGACATAATGTAGTTAATGTGGTATATACCTGGACTTCCAAAAACATTTGATACAGTGCCACACAACAGACTCGTGAGCAAAGTTATAGCTCATGGAATAAAAGGGACAGTAGCAACATGGGTACAGAATTGGCTGAGTGGCAGGAAACGTGAGAGAAGTGGTTAATGGATATTTTTTGGGCTGGAGGGAAGATCGTAGTGGAGTTCCCCTTGGGTCAGTGTTTGGACTCCAGCTTTTCCTGATCCATATTAAATGACCTAAACTTGGTGTACAAGGTAGAATTTCTAAGTTTGCAGGTGATATAAACTCAGAAAAATTGTGAACAACATGAAGAATGGTGTTGACCTTCAAAAATACTAGGCAAATTTGTGGAATCGATTGACAGCTAGCAGTTGAAGCTCAATCTGAAGAAACATGAAAGGATTCATTTTGATAGCAATAACAGAGACACAAGATAAAATACAAGGTACAATTCCAAAGGGGATGCAGGAGCAGAGGAACCTGGCTGCATAATTCATTGAAGGTGACAGGACAGGGGTGTGTGCGCGCAGTTAATAAAGAATACAGTATTCAAGGCTTTATCAATAAGGGCACAGCAACATGGTTACGTTGACCTTGCCTAGGACAATAGTCCTGCCTCAGCTGGAGTACTGCAACCAGTTCTAGGTGCCGCACTTTAGCAATGATGAGAAGGACTGGAGAGAGTGCCGAAAAGATTCATGACAATGGTTCTAGGCACGAGAAACATCTGTTTGGAGAACAGATTGGAGTGTTTAGGACTGGTTTCCTTGGATCAAAGAAGACCAAGAGGAGATTTGATCGAGGTATTCAAAATGAGCGGAATAAATAGGTAGAAACTGCTCTCACTTGTCAAAGGATCGAGAAGGAGGGGGCACAAATTTAAGGTAATTGGTAGAAGCAAAATGACATGAGGAAAAATCTTTTCATGCTGCGAGTGGTTACAATTGGAATGCACTGCCCGAATCCTGGTGCAGCCTGTTCAATTGAAGCATTCAAAAGGAAATTAGACAGTGAACTAAAGGATGAATGCGGAAGGATATGGAGAGAAGTTGGGAGAATGGCACTATGTGAACTGTTCATTAAGACAGCTCGTGCAAACATGGGTCGAATGGCAGCTTCCTGTGCTGTAACAATCCTGAGATTCTCTTAACAAGTGGGTTGTAATTGGTCAGGGAAATTAGAGGGAACATTGATGTTGGAGGATGTTGCCCCAGATAGCTCGTTTGAAACACAGGGTCACAATCTCTAAGAAATGAGCAATTTGGAATTGATAGGAGGAGAAATCTCTTCACTCTAGGGACTTTAGAATTCTTTACCTCAGACAGCTGAATTGTGGAGTACATCCCAGACAAAGACCGACAGATTTGGGATGTGAAGAGAATTATGAGGCATGAACAAAGTATGGAAAAGTAGATTTGATTTAGATCAGCTATGATCATACTGAATGGTGGAGCATGCACCAAGGGGAGAACGGTCTAAACATGTTGCTTTGTTCATGTTGATTCAGTACAGCATTGCTGCTGTTGTTTCTCTTCCCACAGCTAGTGGTGCACAAGGCAGAACTTTACCTGTTCCCATATTGAGATTTTTCCAGGAACATGTCGCTAGCCTGTCGCCAGAGCTTATGGCCACTCCACACCAAACATGGCTGACCAGGAGCCTCGCCTGCTCTTCCCACCTGCCACTGACATGTTGGAAGGATTTGGCAGGTTCATACTCGATTTATTGGCTGCGTTAGGAACGCACCATCCTTGGCCATCAAGTCCGAGAGTAAGACTGGAACCCGGAGCTTCTGGCTCAGAGGTAGTGACAGTACCTATTGTGCCACAGGACCTTCTTCAGTACAATATGGCACAACACAATTACACCAAAAATTGAGAGTAATGATATTAGAATTCAAATCATTACTACAGTTGTTCCTTTTCTTACAGTATTATTTCTCAGATAGTTTTATGTTTCTATGCCAAGTCTTCGAAAACCAACCCACAATAAGTGACGTTTGACATGGAAAATAGAAAGAGAACATACATTCAAATGATTCCTCAAACTGCAAGTGCTCAATTCAAACATTGTTTACCAATACAGATGTTAAAACGCATGCTAAATTATAAGTGTCATGTTTATCATAGTTCCAAGCATCAAAATTAAATTATACAAATTTAATGCAATGCTCAGAATCAGCAAGTATAAAAGGAAAGTTAATCAAGAGGGAAAGCCTGTATCATGCCAATTGTTTTCACTTCATACAAGGTATTTGGATAATTAAGTCAATCTAATGTTTTGGTTACAATGCATCAATTCTTAAAATCACAAGCCAGTATTAATGGCCACAAAGCATGCAGATCTTCATCTCACCGAATCTCAAAAGGAACCAATAACCTGATGAGAAAAAGTTAAGTTTTGGTAAAAATTCAAAACATGGAATTATTGGTTTTGATCAAGTACAGTCTAGATTTGTAAAATAAAGAGTGAGAGAGAAGGAAAGAAAAGGGAGGGAAAAACAATGGGAAAGGATAAAGGAGAGATAACAGGTGAGGAAAGAACCAAGAGGCTGAAATTCAGAAGAGAAAAAACAAAACAGAGAGAGAGAATTTGATTGGTTCATAAAGCCATGCACTGACATGGTCAATCTGTCTATTTCTCAACTTGAACAAATAAATTAAAATTACACATGTCCAAGCAGCATGTTACATTGCAGGACACTAAAGATTGTCTATTCAATTAAGATCTCATTATTATGTCCATCAACAGTTACTGTTATACTGATAGACACTTAACAGAAGCTTTCGTGGAAAAATCAAAGTAGTCTAGAAAGTCAGTTCAGCTTTTACCAAATTGCAGTGACACTAAATTTGCCAAGAATGAAATTGGGTCTTGTCCTTCCCCTGGGGAAAAGCAGGACAATGTATCCACTTTGAACTATTGGTACCATTACAAATTTATTCTGAATCCTCTGTTGTAGCACTCAGAAAATAAACCATATTTGGGAATTGTATTTGTCCCTCAGCTATCTCCATATTTGGGCAGAAGCAGTCCCTTCAATATCATGTGCCTGAATTTCCATTAAAAGCAATGTAACAAAATAAAGGGTTATAAAGAGCGTAAAGGATTATGAGGGCGGCACAGTGGCTGGCACTGCTGCCTCGGTGCCAGGGACCAGGCTCAATTCCCAGCTTCAGTCACTGTCTGTACACAGACTGCATGTTCTCCCCATGTCTGCATGGATTTCCTCCCACAGTCCGAAAGACCTGCCAGTTAGGTGCATTGGCCATGCTAAATTCTCCCTCAGTGTATCCGAACAGGTGCCAGAGTGTGGCGACTAAGGGATTTTCACACTAACCATTGCAGTGTTAATGTAAGCCTACTTGTGATTAATAAATAAACTTTAAATGTTAAACTTGAGGATGGCAAGTGTAAAAGTGTCCAATCAGCCATGATCGCAATAAGTGGTGGAGCAGGCTTGACAGACTGAATAACCTACTCTTGTTCTTATATGCCTGAGTCTATGTGGGATCTTCATCAAATGACGTCTGAAAAATGCTACATATAAAATCCACCACATTCTTTTCAAACATTGCAAATTCCACAAAAAACAATTAAATGTCCTTTATTGATCCTTCATTAGCCCATACTTAAGTATTTGTAAATTGCTTCCTACATTGTGAGCACCAGAAGGTTCCACACATGGGTTAAAACAAGCCGTTCTATCATTTCATGGTTTACCCCTTACCTGAATTAGCCACCTACAAAGCTCAGACAAATGAGAGAATTATGGCTAATGCCTCGATTATTTCCTTCAGTATTCTGAGATGGTTACCATTTAGGACTTTTCTACTTTTACTGCTACTAATTTGAATATGTGTCACATGTAGTGGCCCTTTTCCTCAGCTACTCCTCCAGTCCCATTTAATCCTTCCTCTGAAAAAAAACTCAAGGTTAATACTTCTCAAAGCAACTCCAATATTCTATCATCACCGTTTCCTCTGGCTATTATCCAATTAGCAGTGATATCAATGACCAGCTAATCATTATGCCTGTTGCGATTATTTGGTTATTATCTCACTTATTGAGGTACTTTACTGTGTGAAAATTGGCTGCCATGTTTCCATACTAAACAGCAATAGGTATATTTCAAAAGTACTTTAATTTGTTGTGAAGCTGTTTTAACTTCCTGAGGTCAGGAAAGGGGCGAAAGATATACCTTGAGCTTTAATTCATTTATTTAGGAGGATATTAAAAATAGCACTCACAAGAAATTAAAGTTGTAAAAGCTATCCATGTGGAGCTCAACAGCAGATCATGCTTACTGCACTTTGGGGAAATACAAACTTCGATGAGGGAAACTGTGTTCAGATATATTGTCACCTTCCTGTGCGAATTAATGTGAAAGAAAGCCATGCTGGCAGTAGTTCTCTGCCAAGACCTAACCAAATTCTAATTCACAGACATTCTCAACATGAAAAATGTGCCATTTCCTCTGCTGCATTAGAATAAACAATAGTTTCTCATTTGCTTTAAGGTGAATAGGTGTTGGAGTATTGTTTAATTTTATCGGATGTGTATATAACGAAGAGTCAGCCAGCATTGGGGGAAATTTTATTAGAATAGAGAAGTAAAATCTGTGGCAAGCAACAAACAATTTCTACCAAAGAATCCTAATCTCTCATCTTCACAACCAGGCCTGGAAATTTCTGTAATAATGATAAATTCATACTTCATATCTGTCCCCAAAGCTTCAATGGCTGCCTCAAATTATTCTACATTCTAATGCATTTTATATGTCCACTTCGTAAACCTACAATAACTAATTTAATCCATCTTTTTGCAGCAGCTGTAAGGGGCGGTCTACCCAACACATGCTCCAAAATTCACCAAGAAAGTGGAAAAGAGCAATGGTGAACGGAACAAAAGTGGGGGGAAATCTGGACATTACACATGGAGGAATCATGGCACAGCATTGTAACCTTTAAATCGACTTTCTTTAAAGTGCATGCTGGGTCTATGCAAAATTCCATTAACTTTGTGTTAAATGGTTTGAAAACCTAATCACCACCTCCCTAAAGCTGCATCAACGCTACCAGGAAGGCTACACACCTGCGTCTCTCCCTGACCTCTGTTGTTGAAGAGACAGTGCCAGTTGTAACCGCTGAAGGAACATTCTCTTTCTCTCTTTCAGTATTGTCCCCCGTCGAGAACCGATTTGAGGTACTACAGCATATCAAGCAGCAACACAAACAAGAAAATAAGCAAAGCACAACAAACATGAAATAAAAATTAACCAAAATCAATTTTCAAACAGATTGTGCGTGTGACTCAAGGACTGGCTTTAAAACGTTAAAAATCCATCAATAATTTAGGGTCTTGGCCTGAATTGTTTTTATTTTTCTGAGTCACTTTTGTTCCTGCAGTTTAATCTGCAACTTGAGAATTCAGTTCAAAGATCAGCCAACTAGAATCTTGGTACCATCCAAGAAAAATGTTTCTTTGGGAAGAATTCAAACAGCACTGTGTGGGTAACTACACCACGTGCTGCAGCAGTTCAGAAGTGGAGCCCCCCGCCACCTTTTCAATACCCGTTGTATTTTCCATCATTTTACTGTAACACCATTGTATTAACATTACATGTTTATCTGGATTTGCTCGGCCTAATGACCTGGTCGAAATACTGAACGGTTACAAACTTTTAAAGAGCAGTCAATGCTGCTTAGCTCTTGTAACGCTAATTGTGATGGCACTGGATCATTGTTCTTTTTAAGGGCATTAGTCTATACCTACCCTTTCTGAGGAATTCACTTTTCACTTCAGGAAGTTAAATTCCCCTGATTGCCACTAAATACCTTTAAACACTAACTGGCCAATACACATGTGGGTACTTGCCCAAAAAGCATAAATATTGGATACCGAAGCCATGCAAAAGATTTTCAAGCATGGTATAGATGGCAGGGTTTAGTTATGTTGAGCGGCTTGGAAAATAGAATGTTAATGGGTGACTTAAAGTTTCCAACAAATTTGAGTAAACCATAATAAATTTTTCAGCTAATTATAAGGGGGGCAACAATAAAAAAGGGGGAGGGGATGTTAGAAATGTTTTCATAGCAAAGGACTATGGAGCATGGAAAGCATTACTGCAAGCAGCTATTGAAGAGACATCCATAACACCACCCATTACAAAGCAGCCAGATCGATCAGCACCCCATTCACCACCTGAAACATTCACTCCTTACACACTGACAGTAGCAGCAGTGCTCAGCATGTACAAGGGACATTGCAGCTACTCGCCATAGCTCCTTCAACAGCACTTAGCAAACACATAACCTATCAATAGAAGGAGAAGGACAACAGGTTCATGGGAACACCTGCAAGTTCTCCTCCAAGCCACACACCATCCTGATTTGGAACTCCATTGTCGTGCCTTCATTGTTGCTGGATCAAAAACCTGGAACTTCCTTCCTAACAGCACTGTGGGTGTACCTACACTCAATAGATTAGAGTGGTTAAAGACAGCAGCTCACCACCACCTTCTCAATGCCAATGAGGGATGGGCAACAGATGCTGACCGTGATGTTCTCATCCCTTCAAAGATTTTTTTTAAAATTAAGGTACTGGATGTGGGCAAAAAATACATTTGAAGTAGATGATTCTGATGTGTATCTAGTATTGCCACAAGCCAGTGGACCAATTGGCCTCCCTTACCAAAATTTCCACTTCCACAAATGATGACTGCACATATAATTTAGCATCCTTAAGACAGACAAAAGGAAGGAAAACATACAACATAAGAGGGGGAAAAACTTAAAATTTGTTTGCAAAATCGCTGCAGTTCATTTGCTTTACCTGCCAGATGAAGTGGATGCAGAGGTCCTGGTAGCAGGTTGCAGACTGTTTGATGAGGTAATGGTTGATATGGTGTTGGTTGAAATGGCACTTGGAGGACTGATCAAATCCTCTTTCCTTCTACCAAAAGAACTACTGAAGGGAAAAGCAAAGTTGGGAGAAAGGTTCATCAAAAGTCGTTGTGATCTCACCACAATGCTAATTATTGATTTTCACCAAGTCAAATAAGTCTTTTTTTTTTTAAATAGCTTACTCAACCGGGCTGCTAAAAATGAAAAATGCTCAGTTCGTTCTTCCCTTCTTTGATGGTTTAAAAGGATGTTTTTGCTGACACACACATAAAACTTAATTTGTTACACACCATCGCACTTATTGGCAATGTCTAGCAGATCCCCAAAGCACCATTTTGATTGATGGATAGGGATAAAATGCGATCCATAAAACAATGTTGTCTGCAATATCAATTAACTTTCTCTAACAAATGAGGGCAAGAACTTGGCCAATCCAAATTTTCATGCCGAAGCTTGCACAATTGTGTTTCAGTCTGTCCCTGCTGGAATAATTTATTGTTCTATGGGCACAAGTTCAAAATGGAGACATTTAGTGAGAATTTTTATCAAAACTTTTTCCAAGCACTGCTGTGTTTAAAAAGGGCAGCCTTAAACACAGCATTCTGTATAATGAACAGATTATTTTTGTTTGTTTTCAGTTTGAGAATATCTTCTATGCTTGGCTATGATTTTTATTGCATCCAGTTTTCAGGCTATGAACAGTATACTGAAGTTCAGTGTTCCACAACAAGAAAATAATTTGACCAGAAGAATAAACAATGGTTTGTGTGTGGGGAACAGGACTGAGTGGTCGCTCTGGAAAAGATTCCAAGAAAAATGGATTGAACAAAAATATTTATCGAAATATACCAACACAATACTTATGATTTGCACCATTAGGCTCTATTCCCAAACATTGCTTGTGGTTATTGAAAAGTCATCCTTTGAACATGTTCTTGATGTTACAGAATGGTTAAGTTTTATTGCACAGGAAAAGCAAGAGTTGCCCTTAAGCTCTTTCAGCTGCAAGACTAAAAATGAACAGTTATTGGGTGTGTTTTAGCCTGTCCATTTATCCAAAGAAATGTGTCATAAGAGGAAGCTACTGAAGTTTGGTGAATGTACAGTTGAGTGGTGTTAATATTGAGGTTTGAATTATATTTCTGCAGCCAAAATAAATGCGTTTGGGCAAATCAGTTTTGTTGAAAAAAAAGCAATCAAAAACTGTGGGGCATTATATTTCAAAAACAGAACACAGCCATCCAACCCATACTGTTTTGCAAGGTCAGAAAATGATTGAGGATCGAATGAAACATACAAGTTCTTAAAATGCCAATCCAACATGAAATTTGGACACCAAGGGTGGGTCATCAATCCAATGTTTGAAAGGATCCCAAAAGATGGGCAGATCATTAAAGCAGGTTGACTAAAATGACTCAATAGATTTACAGTCTACACTCATGGTACTTTGTTCATGCTTCCACAACATATACAGTCCAATAGGGGTCAGGACAGCAAGGGTCACTTTCATATGAAACACAAGGGCGTATTTTCCTATTCCTGGGCATACTGGAACACCAGGGTGTAGCGAGAGAGAAATGTCAGGCTGGGAGGATTCATGACCTGTACCCAGTATGCCAAACATCAATTTAAATGGATGGAAAATCGGGTTCCTTTGGGACACAAAAAAAAAAGTAAAACCAGTCACAGTAATTTTTAGTACTGTTCCCAGGATTTCCCATGTTCTGGGAATACCATAAATCATCCCTGTATGTCAATTCCATACCACTCCGAGAAAGTGGACAAAAGCCACCATGTACATATTAAAATGACCCCCTTAGCAATTTTCCTAGCATCATAGAATGATGCAACACAAAAATTATAAAGAAATGACAAATTGCAAACATTATAGTTACAATGGGGACTATAATTACCTGAATGTAGACTGGGAGGGTGGTGTAAAGGGTGGAGGGGGTCAAAAGTACATTGATTGTGATTGGGACAATTTTCTACAGCAGAATGTGCCCAGTCCAACACTGTTGGACCTGATGCTTGGAAATAAAGGTGGGCCAGATTAGGTGTCTGTCAGAGGACATTTAGGAGACATTGATTTATAGCATGCTAACGTTTCGGATGATGATAGAAAAGGAAAATAGGTAATCCAGAGTAAAATTAACCAACTGGGGAAGAATCACCTTCAATGGGGCAAGAACAGAACTGGGCTTGGATAGAATGGAATGAAAGGTTGGAATGAAAAACTGCAGCTGAACAACTGACTCGCTTCACAAAGGGAATGGTCCAGGCACAGTTAAGATATATTAAAAGGGAAATGTGGAGTGAACAAATCCAGAGCTCCCTTGAAGAAAACAGATAGAAATTAAGATAAGGAAGAAGAATGAACTCGTGACAGGTATCAGGTAGAAAATACAGATCAGAACTGAGAGGAATACAGAAGGTTCAGAGGGGAAGTGAAAAAGCACATTGGAGAAGCAAAGAGGGATTATGAGAAAAGATTGAGAGCCAACAGAAAAGGAGAATCCCAAAGTCTTCTATAGGCATATAAATATTAAAAGGTAAAAGGAGCAAGGCCGATTTCGACCACATAGGGTATTTACACACGGAGGCAGGCGGAGATATTAAATGGATACTTTGCATCTGTCTTTACCGAGGAGGTAGGTACCACACAGGCCAAGGTGGCAGGCAAGGAAACACTGTCCATAGAAGGGTTCAAAATTGATAAGGAGGATGCATTGGATAGACTGTGGATACTTAAAAGTTAATAAGTCACCGTGACCATGAGATGCATTCAGGGGCGTTGAAGCAAATGAGAATGGAAATTGCTGGGGATTTGTCCAGAATCTTTCAGTCTTCTCCATAGTCCGGGAAGATGCCAGAGGATTGGAGAACTGCAAATGGTATGCAGTTTTTCAAAAAAGGCTGTAAGGATAACTCCAGAGATTACAGACCAGTCAGTTTATCATTGGTAGGCAAGCTTCTGGATACAATTATTTGGGATAGAATTAGTCGTGTCATGGAAAAATGGGGGTTGATTCGGAAGGGCCAGCGTGGATTTCTGAAGGGGAAATCATTTTTAACTAACGTGGAGTTTTTTGAAGAGCTAACAGAAAGGGTTGGTGAAGGTAATGCTGTTGATGTGGTGTACATGGATTTACGAAAGGCATTCAATACAGTGCCACACAACAGGCTTGAGAAACAAGTTATAGTTGAAGTAATGAGAGATAGTAGCAATGTGGATACAAAACTGGCCGAATAATAGAATAAGAAGTCTCACAACACCAGGTTAAAGTCCTACAGGTTTATTTGGTAGCAAATACCATAAGCTTTCGGAGCGCTGCTCCTTCGTCAGATGGAGTGGAAATGTGCTCTCAAACAGTGCACAGACACAGAAATCAAGTGACATAATACTAATTAGAATGCGAATCCCTACAACCAGCCAGGTCTTAAAGGTACAGACAATGTGGGTGGAGGGAGCATTTTAAACACAGGTTAAAGAGATGTGTATTGTCTCCAGACAGAACAGCTAGTGAGATTCTGCAAGTCCAGGGGGCAAGCTGTGGGGGTTACTGATAATGTGACATAAATCCAACATCCCGGTTTAGGCCGTCCTCATATGTGCGGAACTTGGCTATCAGTTTCTGCTCAGTGACTCTACGCTGTCGTGTGTCGTGAAGGCCGCCTTGGAGAACGCTTACCTGAAGATCCAAGGCTGAATGCCCGTGACTGCTGAAGTGCTCCCCCACAGGAAGAGAACAGTCTTGCCTGGTGATTGTCGAGCGGTGTTCATTCATCCGTTGTCGTAGCGTCTGCATGGTTATCCGCTCGACAATCACCAGGCAAGACTGTTCTCTTCCTGTGGGGGAGCACTTCAGCAGTCACGGGCATTCAGCCTTGGATCTTCAGGTAAGCGTTCTCCAAGGCGGCCTTCACGACACACGACAGCGCAGAGTCGCTGAGCAGAAACTGATAGCCAAGTTCCGCACACATGAGGACGGCCTAAACCGGGATGTTGGATTTATGTCACATTATCAGTAACCCCCACAGCTTGCCCCCTGGACTTGCAGAATTCCACAAGCTGTTCTGTCTGGAGATAATACTCATCTCTTTAACCTGTGTTGAATGCTCCCTCCACCCACATTATCTGTACCTTTAAGACCTGGCTGGCTGGAGAGATTTGCATTCTAATTAGTATTCTGTAACTTGATTTCTGTGTCTGTGCACTGTTGGAGAACAGATATCCACTCCATCTGACGAAGGAGCAGCGCTCCGAAAGCTTATGGTATTTGCTACCAAATAAACCTGTTGGACTTTAACCTGGTGTTGTGAGACTTCTTACTGTGTTCACCCCAGTCCAACACCGGCATCTCCACATCACGAATAATAGAAAGCAGAGAGTAATGCTCAATGGATACCTTTCGGGCTGGAGGAATGTTTACAATGGTGTTCTCCAGGGAACACCAGGAATTGGCTTTTGGAAATGCAGAATAACCCAAACAGATTACTGGCACGGTTACATCTGACTCATGGTAACATTTGTACAGAAGGTCATGTTATAGTTGAACAAATTCCCTCTTTCCCACGAATCATAGAATTATGCTTTTTAAAAAATACACAAATCCCTGAAATCCAGAAAGAAATAACCAATGACGCAAAAAACAGATAAAATGCTGGAACTTAGAAAATTAATTTGCAAGAAATTCCATATTATAGAGAGTGAAAAAAAATCAAGTTACTGTTTGTGTACAGTCCCTTGTACAGAGCTGAAAGATCTATGCCCAAAACACTGCCCATCTTTTCAAGTTTTCATTCAGTGGCAACTGATGTATTTTCAGCATTTTGTTTGAAGCAAAACCTCCAGAGCTTAGAAAGACATTAGAGCTTTTATACGAATGGTAAGGTTTTGAGACTGTACATTGATGCAGCACTTTCTTTTATGCTTATTAAAAAGCCAATACTCCAATCAAAATATGAGGAAAAGACAATGCAACAAGGACACAACACACACATGCCAGAGGCACATACATGCAAAAACCAAAGGTGAGCATGAAACACAAAGCAAGCATTCTAGTCAAACTAACGCGTTGGCCTTGTCAAACAGTTCAATGTTATACCTTTTGTAGATGCTGTAAGATGAGAACTGAGTTGAAGATGGTTGCCTAGTCTTAGAATTAGTGGAATCCAAGCTGATGACTGAGGAAGAGCTGGCTGGGAGATCTCTGGCACTGCTACTTCTGCCTATTGCTAGCAGATACGAATTACTGCATGCATACCAAGCAAGAAAGCACATCAAAACAATTAGAAAAACGTAACAAAAGCAATAGGAATACATGCTATCATGCACAAATGTAAAATGCAAAATAAAACGTCTTAAATATGCAAGCACTGATGTTAAATGAGTGACAAAAGATAGAAAATTGTTTGTAACATTTAGTGTGACTCGACAGCAACAAAACAGAACAGTTTTGGGTTTAATTACAAAAACCATAATGAATAAAACTGACAGCCATTATAGTGGAGATGCCAGCATTGGACTGGGGTGGGCACAGTATGAAGTCTCTCAACACCAGGTTAAAGTTCAACAGGTTTATTTGGAATCACGAGCTTTGGGAGCACAGCTTCTTCCACAGGTGAGTGTCAACTGAGGAAGAAACATCGCTCCGAAAGTTTGTGATTCCAAATAAACCTGTTGGACTTTAACCTGCTGTTGAGAGATTTCTTATTATAGATTTCAGCTCATCCTGTGCTAGCTCTCTGAAGGAACAACTCATCTGGTGTCACTCTCACCTTCTCCCTGCAGTCCTGCAATCTTTTCCTTTTCAGATAATGATCCAATTCCCTGTCGAAAGCCCCAATTGACACTGCCGACACCATACTCTTAAGCAGCGCAAACCACTCTCTGCATGGAAAAGCTTGCCTTAATATTGCCACTTCTTTTGCTCATTACCTTAAGTTTGTGCCCTCTTGTTTTCTATCCATCTGCCGCTTCGAACAGTTCCTTCCCCCGTTTACTCTGTCCAGACCCCTCAAAATTTTGATTTTTGAATACCTTTACCAAATCTCCCCTCAACCTCTCTTCACCAAGAAGAAAAGTCCCAACTTTCCCAATCTTGCGACACAAGTTAAGTCCCTCATCCCAGGAACCATTCTCCTGAATATTTTCTGCACCCTTTCTAATGCCATTCACATTCTTGCTAAAGTGTGATGCCCAAAATTGGACAGTACTCCAGTTGAGATAACACCAGTGTTTTATAGGTTTAACACAACATGCTTGCTTTTGTACTATTGAACCTCAGAGTTCAGTATGCTTCATGAACCGCACTCTCAACTTGTCTTGCCACTTTTAATGATGTGCAAGTAAACCCAGATCTTTCAGCTCCTGCACCCACTTTAGAATTGTATTTTATCTGCATTCTCTGACCAATATGAATAGTTTTACATCTCTCTGCATTTCAATTTAATCTGCCACTTGTTCACCCATACCATCAAATTAGATCCTTTTAAAGTTCTACACTTTTATTCATGGTTCACAATACTTAGAAATTTCCTAACATGCACAAATTCTGCAGTTGTGCTCCATACACCAAGATCTAGGTCATGAATATGTATCAGGAAGATAAGGGATCTTAATACCGATCCAGTCTCACGAGCCTGCATCATCATTCAGCTGATCCTCTATCTCAACACTACACTCTGGCTCTCTCCCAATCGTGACAACAGAACACAGTCTTTGTACTTAATTTACCCAACAGAAAACAACACCAGGAATTCTGAATTCAGAATGATCACTCATGTCTTCATATAATGTGCCGGAACTTCTCCATATCACCAATTTGGAACAGATTCTTAGGGATGCAGGGGTGTGTTAACAACATTCACGGTTCACAGCATTTCAATTATATTTGCATACAGCACATGCAGTTATCTCACATGAAGCAGAGGACATCCATTTCGATTAAGAGCAAGTCACAATAGTCGGAAAAAAATGCTGAGGTACCCATCTACAGCATCACCATTAAAAATGATCAGGTTTGCTTCACTGTAAAGCCCTTAACAAGTGATGACATTTATCATGAATACTTCACTAATGGAAACGATCCGATTTACCATTTATATAGAAACCCTGACTTCATCCATTATGCAGACGAGGGCTGAACTGTACAGGACTGCCTTTGAAATTCTGCTCAAGTGCAGAAGAAATGCAGAGTAAATTTGGCAAGTCCAGTATAATTGACATTTATAAACTTTAAGCCAGAGTGAATCAATCACTAAGACAGGTCAAAGGGGATCATTTTAAATTTCATCCAGCAAAAACTTAAATAATTTCTCAGGAAAAAGAATCAATATATGGCAAAAAAGCAAGTAGGGTTTTGAAAAGGGTGAGCTCTTCAAATAACTTTTCCCCACTAATTCAAATTCATTCCTTGCTGTGTAACTCAAACAGGGGTCTCTCTCTTGTCAATGATCTTATTATTTCTTTGTCAAACTGCAACCTTCTCTTCATCCTCATTCCAAGTTAAAAGCCCTTCATAACAATATCTTCAAAAATCACTAAAAAGCAAACCTGACACCCCTTCGATAACTGCAGATTCTTAGTGTCGTTTTGGGGATGAGGAAAGTCACTCAGCCCATCTTGATGTATTCACCAAGAGGAATTTTAAGTCTCCCATTTCAGCATCCAATTAATCCTTACAATGCCAGGGTTAGCATTCCATTGAGACATTTCTATTGCATACATTAAATTACTTTTGTATTAAAGAAAATCATTTCCTGATGTCAGGGCTAATGCTTTTTCCCCGTTAGTTTGTTTCTCTCTAAACAAAATATCTCAAAAACTAGAACGGATTTCAACAAAATTTGATGGACAGAAAGGCTATGGCCCGATGAAGAACTGGTTAAGTTTCAGCAAAGATGTGCTTCTGGATCTTGGAATTGTTTTTACAAAGGATCTATTTAAAACATTCCTGTGGAATATTCATCTCATGTTCCAGTCACTCCTTGAATTTAATCTGCAATCCTGCAGCTGAATCTTTTTTTATTCATTTGTGGGACATAGGCATCGCCGGCTGGCCAGCATTTATTGCCCTTTCCAAGTTGCCCGTTGACAGTTGAGAGTCAAGCACATTGCTGTGGCTCTGGAGTCACACGTAGGCCAGACCAGGTAAGAACTGCAGATTTCCTTCCCTAAAAGACATTAGTGAACCAGGTAGGTTTTTCCAACAATCGACAATGGTTTCATGGTCCTCAGTCGACTCTTAATTCCAGATATATTTTATTGAATTAAAATTCCACCACCTGCCATGGCGGGATTCGAACCAAGGTTCCCAGAACATTAGCGGAGTTTCTGGATTGTACAAAAATTATACCATGAGCCCATCACCTCCCTTGTGAGGCAGCTGCACATATTTATAACTTTGTTCAAAAGTGCATACCTTTTTCTCAGCTTCCAGGCATCAGCTCATAGAATCATGGAATCCTTACAGCGCAGGAGGCCATTCGACCCATCGAGTCTGCATGGAACACAATCCCACCCATGCCCTATTCCTGTAACCACTCATTTACCCTGCTAATTCCTCTGACACTAGGGTTAATTTAGCCTGTCCAATCAACCTAACCCACACATCTTTGGACTGTGGGAGGAAACTAGAGCACCCAGAGGAAACCCACACAGACACGGGGAGCACATGCATATTCCACACAAACAATGACCCGAGGCCGGAATTGAACCCAGGTCCTTGGCACTGTGAGGCAGCAGTGCTAACCACTATGCAGTGAACACGTTGCAATCACATTTGGAGTAGGCAGACGGAAAACATTTGGGTGCATTGAACTCTCAAGAATGTTGTGGTGGGTTGTTTTAGAATGTTGTGCATCGTCTCAGCTGTCAAATGTGAGCAGAGTTTTCAGAGCAGTTTGTTAAATTGGTCTGAAGCCTCCACAGCAAGATGGAAGATAATAAGATTTCTTTTTTCAGCTTGGTAGTTACAGCGAAGGCAGGGAAAAGCCTCAAAGAAGAGTTGCGTAATTCAAATATAGTAGAGTTAACACAACATGGTGAAGGTATGCGCTGAGTGCTCTCTTCACTTGCTTTATCTGTTGTCAGTTTGAATCCATATCTACATGTGCCATGCTTACGATTTAACTTGCAGTATTGCTGGAGACAGATTTACAAAGAAACACAGGGTCCCAGCTAATTGGGGCAAGGGGTGGTGGGTATTCTTATTGTTCCTAATGGAGCGAAGTGCGGAGACACGTTGTTGCCACAGCCAAACTGCTGTCGTCTTTGCCATCACCTCTAAGAGGACAGGATGAGTCATCACTGTCACATCAAAGAGGTAATTTGCACTGAATATGTCAGTGCATTTGATGAGTTTCTCCAAAAGCATTTGAAAAGCCATCAACATTGTGGCTCAGGGAAAGCCAACATTTTAACACAATGACTTCATCACTAAGGGCAGAGTGGCTCAGAAACCAATTCACTGATCAAGTAACAGATGCCAAATACTATTCCATAGTGGGTTCATCTAACACCAGATGTCAGTCATGTGGATCATTAACATTAATTTTAAAATGTGAACAGTATTGAAGAAATTGTAGAGCGACTTCTCTTATTTCCAGCTACAATCCCACACATCTAAGTGCCTGGAGACAACGGTTTTGGAAATCATTGCAAATTTAGGTTTCGACATCCTTTGATGATGCTGCAAATATGGCAGGAAAATCTTCAGGTCTACAAGCAAGACTGAACAATGCAAGCTCTTGTGGAACATTCATCCCATGTTCCAGTCACTCCTTGAATTTAATCTGCAACCCTGCAGCTGAATCCTGTGAGGCAACTGTACATTTTTTACTTTGTTCAGAAATGCATGCCTTTTTCTGAGTTACTAGGCATTGGTTGAACATGTTACAATCACACTTGGAGCAGGCAAATGGAAAACATTTGACGGTCAAAAGAATTTGAGATACTAGGTGGTCCATTCCTACAGATCCTGTTTTGGTTTTGATAATGAACTTTGTTAATATGAACGAAATCTTTAGAGACATAGCTGCATCAAATTCAGAAATTTGTGAAAGCCGAAGCAAAATTCTTAGAGAAGTTTGAAAACTACGATATTGCTGTTTTCACTTTTCTGGAACCGCTTACTTGATTACTTCAAGAATTAATGTTGTCAGCAAATCACGGCAAAATGTTGATACATGTCTACTAAATGCAGCATAACTGCGAGCTTCAGTTAAAAGTTTTGTCACGGAAGTTCGAAATGACTATAGCTCGGTGGATGCAGAGCACAGTAACATCAACAAAATACAGGTCCCTCTGATGAGAAACGTACAGAATACAAGTTATTTTTTGATGAAACTGCAGACAATGAAATAAATTTAGAAGGGAAGATCATTGTTGAGACGGTCAATGTTATTTCTGACACAATAATGGTTCAATTGCAGAGTAGAAGCGAGTATCTGAAGAAAACCTGTTGATGTTTTTGTGCATTTTTCGACAGACATTTGGATGAGAATGCTAAAAGCTACTGCAGTGAGAAATTAAGTGAATTCTACCGGGAGAACATAGACATAAATCTTTTTGAAGATGAAGTGCAACAGTTCATTCATTTCACCAATAATGGTGAGCTCTGTGCTTCGAGATCACCAGCTGATCTGCACATGATGATTGGCAGGCAACCTTTCCAAATGTGAAAACCATCCTGAAAATATTTTAAACAATACCTGTCACAAACGCAGCTGGTGAACATTCTTTCTCTGTATTTAAAAGAGTTAAAGATTATTTGCGAAGTACAATGAGTCAGGAACATTTGACAAGTGTGTCTTCATAAGATTTTACATACAATGATGTCATTGATGATTTTGTGAAGTATAGAAAAAAGCTGCCGAAATTGCCAGGCCAACAAGGAATGAATCAAGAAAATCTAAAAAGTCTGTCCATTTTCCAAATTCTCTGGTTCAAATTCTGTTTTTCGAAATGGACCATTGCTGGTCTGATATCATGGCTGTAGTTGGTCACATGTTGGTAGATCTAACCATCACTCAAGACCGGCCTTCAGAAAGTCTCTTAGGACAAAGAAATGCTGCAGACAAGCCACTAATAATGGATTTGGACTCGCTGAGTACTCCACTGATGTAAATTTACAGCAACAACTTCTTTGATTTTGAAACTGGAACAAGAACAGGGTACTGTTGTATCATGAGAGACTAGAAGACTATCTGAAGTAGTCCTAAGGTTTGTGAGAATTTACTATATTTTGTAGACATCATTTGAAGTAATTGTGGAAATTGGTGGCTGGATCTCAGTTGACGTAAAAGCAGTTAAGACAAAGTCAGTCTGAAAGGAGATATGGAAAACCTGGAGCTGGATTCTTGCAAAACAGTGCAGCAGAAGATTTGTTTGACATGATTGGAATGGATTCTGATTGAAAACAGCTGATGGAAAGTACTGTTTGAAAGAAGATTCTAAAGCATGTCTTTTTGGGACTGGAGTTTGGAAACACTCGCATTACAATTATCTGGGGGGGATTGAGAGAAGAAACCACAGAAGAATGGTCTCGGCCATTTGGTTTCAGAGTGGGGAGTTATCTTTGAAAACTATAAATTTGTGAAACTAAGGGGGGGGAGGGTTAAAGGAGTATAATAAACAAAATGTTCATGCTTAATGAATGTTTTTTCTTGCCATCAAAAACTAATTAGCAGTCCTGTAATTCTATTCCTGCACACTTTCGAATAGTAGTATAATGCTGCAATCTTCTGACCAGGATTCCATTCTGGGACTGTCCAGTTATATCAACTGGGATTGTAACAGGGCCAAAACTACACACAGTACTCCAGGTGCAGTCTCACCAAGCTCCTGTACAATTGAAGCAAGACCTCATGAATCCTGCACTGATTTACGATGAAGGGATAGTGGAGTCAGAAACTTTAGGAACATTTAAGAAGCTATTGGATAGGCACATGCACTTCGGGATGATGGGGAGGAAATAGCCTGATCTGGGTTTCAGACAAAGCTCAGCACAACATCGTGGGTCGAAGGGCCTGTTCTGTGCTGTACTGTTCTATGTTCTCAGCCGAACTGTCCATTAGCCTTCCTAATAGCTTGCTACGATGTAGAGATGCCAGCCTCGGACTGGGGGGGGGGGGGTGAGTGCTTGCTGCATCTGCATGCTAGCCTTCAGTGACTTATGGACATGACACCATTTGTATATCTACACTTTGTAATTTTTCACCATTTAGGAAACACTGCACATTTGTTTCTACCACCAAAATGGATTAACTCTCAATTTTCCACATTATATTCCATCTGCCATGTTCCTGCCCACTTACGTAAGTGTCCAGCAGAAGCTATTATTGCAACACTATTAATCCAGAAACTTAGCTAATGTTCTGGGGACCCATGTTCGAATCTCGCCACAGCAGATGGTAGAATTTGAATTCAATTAAAAAAAACACTGGAATTACGAATCTACTTATGACCATGAAACCATTGTCGATTGTTGGAAAAACCCATTTGGTTCACTAATGTCCTTTAGGGAAGGAGATCTGCCGTCCTTACCTGGTCTGGCCTACATGCGACTCCAAAGGCACAGCAATGTGATTGACTCTCAACTGCGCTCTGAACAAGGGCAGCTTGGGATGGGCAATAAATGCTGTGATGTGGAGATGCCGGCGTTGGACTGGGGTAAACACAGTAAGAAGTCTCACAACACCAGGTTAAAGTCCAACAGGTGAATTTGACAGCATTAACTTTCGGAGTCTCAAGCTCCTTCATCAGGTGAGTGAGGACTTGTGTTCACAAATAAATGTACCTTAGTTAGGTGGAGAAGATTCCCAGTTCACTCCAGCGATGGTCTTTGCTGGCTTGACTAAATTCCACAGTCAGAGAGAGAGATAATCCTGCAAAATGGCTGGCTTTTATTTGTGTGATAACTTCCAGCACTGGTTCTCTCAGAACAAACACAGATATTTGCAACAGCCTTACAGATGGCTTTTAACCCATTTTTTGCACATTGCAAGTGGGAAGGAAAATCCACCTGAGCGATACACAGGAAATCTCTCGATGAGATGGCCCATTATGTCCTATTTCTATGAGATAGCCATGAGACCAGAAGACAGGAGCAGAAGTCGGCCATTCAGCCCTTCAGATCTGCTCCGCTGTTGTGAAACCATGTAAAGACAAACTCAATTTACAAGATAATGGTTGGAATGCGATTCTTTACAGGTAATTCAGTCTTAAAGGTACAGACAATGTGAGTGGAGAGGGCCAAGCACAGGTTAAAGAGGTGTGTATTGTCACACTATCTGTAACCCTCACGACTTGCCTGGGCTTGCAAAATCTCACTAACTGTCCTGGCTGGAAACAATACACATCTCTCTAACCTGTGCTTAGCCCTCTCTCCACTCACATTGTCTATACTTTTTTTTTTCAGACTTGATTACCTGCAAAGACTCGCATTCCAACCATTATCCTGTAAATTGAGTTTGTGTCTTTATATGCCCTGTTTGTGAACACAAGTCCTCACTCACCTGATGAAAGAGCTTGAGACTACGAAAGCAAATGCTGCCAATAAATGCTGGCCAAACAAAGCCCATGTCCCACGAATAAATTTAAAATAAAATCCCCCCCCCGTAGCCACTTTATATCCTTCTCACAACACACATTTCCACGAGCTTTGTCCCATCCACAAACTTGGAAATATTTGGACCTCACATCCAAATCATGGAACTATAGTGTAGATCACAGACAGAGATGAGGAGGAATTTCTTCTGAGGTTAGAAAACCTGTGGAATTCTTTACAACAGAGCTGTAGAGGCTGGGTCATTAAATATGTTCAAGGCCGAGATGGACAGGTTTTTAATCAGCAAGGAAATCAAGGGTTATGAGGCTAAAGTGGAGTGGAGTTGAGGATTATCACATCAGATCAGTCATGGTTTCACAACGGCGGAGCAGACCTGAAGGGCTGAATGGCCTACTTCTGCTCCTGTGTCTTCTGGTCTCATGGCTATCTCAGAAATAATGGGACATAATGACCATCTCATCTGGAGATTTCCTGTGTATCGCTCAGGTGGATTTTCCTTCCCACTTGCAATGTGCAAAAAATGTGTTAAAAGCCATCTGAAAGGCTGTTGCAAATATCTGTGTTTGTTCTGAGAACCAGTGCTGGAAGTTTTCACACAAATAAAAGCCAGCCATTTTGCAGGATTATCTCTCTCTCTGACTGTGGAATTTAGTCAAGCCAGCAAAGACCATCGCTGGAGTGAACTGGGAATCTTCTCCACCAAACTAAGGTACATTGGAATCACAAGATTTACTATTTGCTTCAAGGGAACTCTGCAGGAACCATAAACTGCAACGGCTGCAATATTCAATCATCTACTTCTCACGAGTCAAGGAAGTTTATCTTTTTGTTTATATTTAGTTACTTGTGTTGGAGTAAAATTGAGACTGTTCAAGCCATTATTGTGACTTTAAAACTTCTTAAGCCATCATTGTGAATGTAAAACTTTTTAAGACAAGAAAGTTGTCTATGTGACTTTGCACTCTGTGGTTAACCACAAACACTCGAGCCTTGACTCAGTGACAAGCTGGGGTGAGTTATGTCTCATTTTAAGTGTAAAAATGGAGAGCAAGCAGGAATGGTCAGACAGCAAAGGACCAGAAATAGTCAGGCAGATGGCCTGAAAAAGGAACTGAACAGGGAGGTATTTTCAACAAAATGTGTTTGGGAGTTATTGATAACTAACTATTGTCAAGGGGCACAATTGGCCAAGTATGTAACCTCATACGGCTTGATGCAAAACTGCTGATGTTTGCGATGTTTAACGTATATAAATGCACTTGCTGCCAAGTCAGATTGAGGAACTCGGCCCAGAGATCCTCCCGCGAAGCTTCGATTTAATAAATTACATGTTGAATCTCAAGTCTGATCTCCGAGTGGTCACTTTTCCCACAACACTTGCAACTCCAATTCTCCCTTTTAACCGGAATCAATGTTAATGCATGTCTTTTCTTGTCTTTAGTGATTAATAAAATCAAGAAAGCCTGGTTAAATAGGTTCATTTTAAAAACATAATAAGTGGGTCTGGGGAAAAATACCAAGGAAAAGGATCCTTTTTAGATTAGATTTTGCTGCAACCAACAGAGGTTGTATAAAGTTAATCCCTCCTCATCCAGGGTTTAACCATTGGGGCGTATCTCAGCTGGGCAGTGACAAATTGAGGAGTCTCTCCCACTACGAGCAACTTAGAGGAAAGTCACTTGGGGTGGGTCAGACCATGAGCAGAACACTACGTCCTTCTGATGTGAATTTTACCACAAATAAGACGAAGGGAAAAGCTTCTTGGGAACCAATGTTGGTACAGTGGATTCCTTCTGTGCTGTCAAATTATATATCACTTGACTGGACATACAAAATGGTTCTGAACATACCTACTTTATAAAGAAACGCCCATGTCTAAGAGTAGATCACCTGAAGATTGCTTAAAGTTGCTGAATTCACGGAAGAGATCAATGTTCAATGGTGCAAGTAGGATGCAGATGAGGTCGATTTAATAAAAGCGCTTTAATGCAACTCATAGAAATCATAGAAACCCCACAGTACAGAAAGAGCCCATTCGGCCCATCGAGTCGGCACCGACCACAGTCCCACCCAGGCCCTACCCCCATATCCCTCTAATCTACGCATCCCAGGACACTAAGGGTCAATTTAACCTGGCCAATCAACCTAACCCGCACATCTTTGGACTGTGGGAGGAAACCGGAGCACCCGGAGGAAACCCACGCAGACACGAGGAGAATGTGCAAACTCCACACAGACAGTGACCCGAGCCAGGAATCGAACCCGGGTCCCTGGAGCTGTGAAGCAGCAGTGCTAACCACTGTGCTACCGTGCCACCCCACATAGGCCCCCACGCCTAACTTCAGCAAGACATCCCAAGTCCTGCATTCAATGTTCTGACCAAACCAGTCAATGCCAGCCCCAAGGGCAGCGCGGTGGCACAGTGGTTAGCATCGCTGCCTCTCAGCACCACGGTCCCAGTTTCAAATCTGGATTCGGGTCACTGTCTGTGTGGAGCCCGCACATCCTCCCCGTGTCCACGTGGGCCTCCTCCGGACGCTCTGGCCTCCTCCCACAGTCCAAAGACGTACGGGCTAGGTTGATTGGCCATGTCAAATTGACCCCAGTGTCGGGGGATTAGTAGGGTAAATGTGTGCGGTTGCGGGAATAGGGCCCGGGTGGGATTGTGATTGGGACAGACTCTATGGGCCAAATTGCCTACTTCTGTACTGTAAGGATTCTATGAATATGAGCTTCCTTTTGTCTCCCAAGCAAACAATATCAGCAAACATTTCTATTCATTTCTCCCTTATGTACTCATGTAGCTTGTGTTTAAATGGATTAGCCATTGCATCTACTATAGCTCGTCTGAATTCACACCAAGGCTTTCAGACTACCTAATGACCTTGGCCATT
The DNA here is from genome assembly GCF_964213995.1 of Mustelus asterias. Lineage (NCBI taxonomy): Eukaryota > Metazoa > Chordata > Chondrichthyes > Carcharhiniformes > Triakidae > Mustelus > Mustelus asterias. The sequence continues at coordinate 2,949,676 of NC_135809.1, forward strand.
TCATATAACTTACCAGTGTAAAGGTCCAGCCTAGTGCCTAAGATAATAGATGGGGGGCAAAGAGAAGGTATTATCTGTGCAAAGATGTTAGCTTACTAATAGCTGGAGCACCAAACAGTTCAGTAACACTTGGGGACCATCTGATACCTGGCAAGGTTTACTCAGACACTTGAGCATGACATAAATTCATGTCAGAGAATATCAGTGTTCTTTTTTTGATATATGCTTGAAGACAAAAGCAGCTTTAAGTGAAAGGCAGATTTCTCAGCTACAAATTTAAGCAATTCCGATTATTTAAACATTAGTGTCCGCCACAAAACATGGGTAACCTCCAGTAAAGTACGCGCACCTTTTCAAGAATGTTCAAATGTCCTTTCCATGTTTAATCTAATGCTATTCCTTTAGGTGGCTGCATCTACTTTTCTCGATCCATGACAAACAGGGTGCAATAAACTCTGGAGACCCATTCTTTGCCAGTATGCATTGGCAGCAAGCAACAATGTTGAATTCAGGATCATAGCAGCAGGGCTCCAAGGTTCTTCCTCCCAACATTTCTTTTGCTATCATACAAATAGGTTTATTTATGCAACATTTAATATGCTACATGAACGACAACTGATGGGCTAACTTCTTTTTTAATCTGAATAATTACTCTTACTTCTCCTGAATGAGGGTTACAGGTACGACACCCAATGAGGTATTTCCCTGATGGACCTATTCAAATGTTGTAAAATCAACAAGAATCAGTGACTGTGGCAGGGCTTAAGTTGATTTTTCCTTTCTTCTAACTGGTTTCCATAACCAAATAACGGCGCAAAACATTGAGACCTTCCAATTACCTTCTTTGATAACTAGGCACTACATTGGTGACAGCAGGATTTTGCGACGTAGACCCTTCGATGCTGGATGTGTGGTTCAATTCTTTCCTCTTCAGATCTTCTTCCCAACGTCGCCGTGTGTAAGAACCACTACGCACTAAGTTACTCGCAGAATCTCTGTGAAGCAATCATCTCAGTTCAATCCACACGAAGAAAGAGAGACACTTTGGAAATAATAAAATAACTTGGAGTTATATTTTACCTTATTTCCCTCTCATCAATGTCAGATGTACTGACCAGTCTTCTGGATGGGATGGTAGGTACAACATATGCAAGCCTTGCTCCTTTCTGGTCCTTCTCCTATTGGCAATGAAGAAAAGTACAAATTTTGCCCAGAGGTGTTCACCAATCTTGCCACATTAAAACAATAAATGAAGCCATTTTATCACTCATAACATATAAGCTCTGCAAACAAATTGCAAGAACCAGCGGTAGAGGGATGTCCTAATCCTTCCTGAATAGTACTGTCCTGATCAAGGAAGCATTACTGTGTCGATACAAGCTTTTAGGAAGGCAAATAGAATGCTAGCATTTATTGCAAGAGGAATAGTACATAAAAGTAGAGAAGCTTTACCGCAGCTGTACAGGGCCTTAATGAGATTATATCTATAATATTGTACACTTTTGATCTCCTTATTTGAAAAAGGCTAAAATTGCATTAGCAGTTCAGAGAAGCTTCACTCAACTCATTCTTTTTTAAATATTTATGGGATATGGACATTGCTGGCTGTGCCAGCGTTTATTTCCCATCCCTAATTGCCCTTCAATGACTTGCTGAGCCATTTAAGAATCAACCACAATGCTGTGGGTCTGGAATCCAATGTAGGCCAGACCAGGTAAGGACGGCAAGGACATTAGTGAACCAGATGGGATTTTACAACAATCGACAATAGTTCCATTGTTCAGAATTTGATTGAATTCAAATTTCACCATCTGCCGTGATGAGATTCGAACCACACAGCATTGCCCTGAAACATGAGAAGTGATCTTATTGAAACACAAGATACTGAATGGCCTTGATAGACGAGATACTGGGAGGATGTGTCCATTGTAGGAGAGACTAGAACTAGTGTACACAATTGAAGAATGTGGTCTACCATTTAAGACGGAGATGAGAATATTTTTCTTTGAGGTCCATTAGTATGTGGAATTCTTTTCCCCTGAAAGCAGGTGTAGACTGGATGATTGAATTCATAGAAACGTGAAATCTATGGCATGGAAACAGGCCCTTGAGCCCAAATTGGTCTACGCTGACCAAAATGCCCATCTAAGCTAACCCCATTTGCCTAGAGAATCATGGAATCTACGGTGTAAAATTGATTCAAGGCACAGACAGACAGATTTTTGATAGACAAGATGGTCAAAAGGTTTGGGGCTAGATGGCAACGTGGACTTGTAGCCCCAACCAAACAGCCATGATTTTACTAAGTGGTGAAGGGCTTAATGGCTTGCGCCTGGTCCAAAGTCTTACATTCCTATACAGATAAGCCTCTACCAAGGTTAGTTAGGTGATTTTTGGAAGACACTCCAATTAACCTGCTAAAAAAAAGCCTTAAACCATTAAGAACAAAGAAAATTACAGCACAGGAACAGGCCCTTCAGTCCTCCAAGCCTGCACCGACCATGCTGCCCGACTGAACTAAAACCCCCTACCCTTCCGGGGACCATATCCCTCTATTCCCATCCTATTCATGTACTTGTCAAAACGCCCCTTAAAAGTCACTACCATATCCGCTTCCACTACCTCCCCCGGCAACGAGTTCCAGGCACCCACCACACTCTGTAAAAAATCTGCCTCATACATCTCCTTTAAACTTTGCCCCTTGCACCTTAAACCTATGCCCCCTCGTACTTGACTCTCCCACCCTGGGAAAAAGCTTCTCACTATCCACTCTGTCCATGCCTCTCATAATCTTGTAGACTTCTATCAGGTCTCCCCTCAACCTCCGTCGTTCCCGTGAGAACAAACCAAGTTTCTCCAATCTCTCCTCAGAAATAATGCCTTCCATACCAGGCAACATCCTGGTAAATCTTTTCTGTACCCTTTCCAAAGCCTCCACATTCTTCTGATAGTGTGGCAACCAGAATTGAACACTATATTCTGAGTGCGGCCTAACTAAGGTTCTATAAAGCTACAACATGACTTGCCAATTTTTAAACTCAATACCCCAGCCAATGAAAGCAAGCATGTCGTATGCCTTCTTGACTACCTTCTCCACCTGCATTGCCACTTTCAGTGACCTGTGTACCTGTACACCCAGATCCCTTTGCCTATCAATACTCTTCAGGGTTCTGCCATTTACTGTATATTTCCTATCTGTATTAGGCCTTCCAAAATGCATTACCTCACATTTGTCCGGATTAAACTCCATCTGCCATCTCTCAGCCCAAGTCTCCAACTGATCTATATCCTGCTGTATCCTCTGATGGTCCTCATCGCTATCCGCAAATCCGCCAACCTTTGTGTCGTCCGCAAACTTACTGATCAATCCAGTTACATTTTCCTCCAAATCATTTATATATATTACAAACAGATGTATTAACAGATATATTACAATTCTGGTGATGCTGAAAAGCTGCTGCTTTCTCCAGTTGTTTACACCAATTTATTTGAGACTGGGACATCTCCTGGACAGTGATGAACCTATGCCCATTCCCAGTAGCATAAAAAATCTACTTCTACAGTCCAGTGGCAGTGATCGTTATTCTACCTTCTACCTGGGGAGGCGGTGCTGGGATGAATGAGTAAAAGGGAAGTGTCTGAATTACTTCATATCCGTTTGTTCACAGGCAATTTAGTACGTAACTCAAATAGGTTTCAATGTGTGTACCTAACAGTTACCTTCTCTTTGTTATCTAGAGTGGACGAAAGTCGTGGACTTGAGGCTGAACGCATCACACCTGCAACATCCCTTTCTTTCTGTGTCTCTTTAGAAGCACTAATTTCAGCCAAGGCGCCATAGCTTCCAGTCTTCCGAAGCCCAGACCTCCAAGATGCTGGAGATGCATCTTTCTTCTCTTCCTCATCTTTCCTCTTTTTTTCTTCCTCTTTTGAAGATTTGATGAATGAAGTGGCCAACTGGAAGAGAAAATTGAAAACTATACTATTCACGAGTGTTTATCAAGCTCCTGTGCCAGGACAGAACATACGTAAAAGGTCAATTCTCAACAAAACAACCACTCATTCTTCTGATAATTCACTTCTACAGCAAACATAAACTATCATCACAACTTCAGTTATATATTCAAGATAAGATGTACCATTTCATTCACCTTTTTAACCTTGATATTATTGATATCGTTCGTCGCTGAAAGATTCCTATTTACCCTATACTGAGGAAGTTAAGATCCAGATCATACAAACATGACTGTAAACAAGTCCTTCAGTACCGAGTACTCCAAAATCTATCCAAATCAGACAAATCAGACCAGGGCAGCATGGTGGCAGAGTGGAGGGTGACACGGTGACAGTGGTTAGCACTGCTGCCTCTCGGCGCCAGGGACCTGGGTTCAATACCGGCCTCGGGTCACTGTCTATGTGGAGTTTGCACCTTCTCCCCCTATCTGCATGCGTTTCCTCTGGGTGCTCTCGTTTCCTCCCACAGTACAAAGATGTGTGGGTTAGGTTGACTGGCCATGCTAAATTAACCCTAGTGTCAGGGGGATGAGCAGGGTAAATATGAGGTGTTACAGGAATAGGGTCTGTGCAGACTCCATGAGCCAAATGGCCTCCTTCTGCAATGTACGGATTCTATGATTTCAAATTACAGCTGTAAAAATCAGAACCCCATGACTATTTTGTTGTAGAGTTGCCAAAACATCTCGAACATTGCAGCCAATTTACATTATGGTGTTTGATGTGCCATTGTTTTGCATGGCAGATCAAATTCTCCTCAGGTTTGTTCGCAATACATCATTCAACAAGCAATCAGATTAGGAAAACAGCTGATTCCCTTCACCAAAAGACAAACAATCCAAACTCTACTGAAACAAGACTCAAATGCAAGAAATTCATTACTGCAGCTAGATGAGATGTTTGGCCTAGATCTGATTCAGCAGCTTTGAAGCTCAATGAGGGCAACATTTTAAATTTTATCACAATTCTGTGAAAACAGAGAACACTTGACGCTGCATTCTCTAGGAATACACAGAGTTCCCATAAGCTCCAGGTTTGTTCTATGAGTAGCTATCGGAACCAATGAAAACAAAGAAGAACGTATCAACCATTACTGTCAATGTTGTCAGATATCACTTATTCAGAAACATTTTGTTCTCCAACTGTTTTTAATGAAACATAGGAATATTCTATAGCTCTCAGGGATAAATCAAGATCTACATCGCTTTCCAATTTGACACAAACATTTACTCCCTCCAGCTTAATTTCAGATATATTCATTTGTCTGCAGGATTTTTAAAATTTCTACCAAATGAACATGATTTATAAATTGAAGGAATCAGCGAGACCATATTTCGCAATTTCCAACCTGCTCCCAAACTGAAAAATTGCGAAGACTTGTCTTGAAAATCACATCATCTTTAAACAAAGACAAACAATTAACACCGCACTATTCAACAAGTCACACCAGTGTAGTTTTGCCTGTACACAGTGCCTTTTGGTCCCCAAGAGTTGATTGGGTGAGGGGTACAGTGACAGGAAGGAAACCACTACTGTTAATAATTCAATGAATTATTCTACATTTACGTAAGTCAGTCATGCTTTGAGGGCAGATTAAAGCAATACAACAAAACAGACGTGAAGAACGTATGTGCACACAAACTCTGCATTTTAATTCAAATGTCCATGTCAAAGGTCTATTTGTTTGAAAACACGTGTCATCACAACATGCAGTGAAACCAGACACTTCGGGGCAAACAGGTAACTCAACACAAAACACAAACCTCTGTGCACACAAAAGCCAGCTCACCATAACTTTTTCACCCTTTTGAGGCACAAGAACAATGCCAGTTTTGCGCAAGCCCTGACGCCAAGATGTCGGATCTAATGTCTCCGCCACAGGCATTAGTGGAGTAATGGATTCATACTGAAGCCAATTAAAACAAAAAGTTCAATGAGAAAACTGCAAAGAGAAATATGCAAGTGTGACATGAGTTGCACGCTATCGTTGTGAACAAAATCAACAACCAGAGAACACCGGAAGGTCAAGGAGTTCAACACCCTACAGTATTATCGGTATGTAGTCTTAACTCTTGCATAAAGGAAAGCTAACACACCCCACTTAGATGGTTTAGTGTTTTTAATATCAAGAGAAAAAATGCTGGAAAATCTGAGCAGGTCTGGCAGCATCTGGAAGGAGAGAAAAAAGCTTTGACAAAGGGTCATCTGGACTCAAAACATCAGCTCTTTTCTCTCCTTACAAATGCTGCCAGACCTGCTGAGATTTTCCAGCATTTGCTCTTTTGGTTTCAGATTCCAGCATCTGTGGTAATTTGCTTTTATCTAGTGTTTTTAATACATGCTCAGTTTCATGAAGTTCATGGCAGACATTAGCTGAATAGTTGCAGATTGGGCAAAGAACTTCAAGTTCAAATTACGACTGCAAATTTAATTACCTTATAAATGTAGTAGACTACTGCCGACATGCTGCAGCTAATTACCAAAGATTAGCATCTGACCAGAGCACACCACCAAACAGACTTCTGTCAGAAGTGCATGCTGACCTCAGTCTGACTGGCACGCTGCTGCGATGTAACTGAGCTTCCACATGGGTTTAGGGTTCTATTAGTGCAGCTAATAACTTTTCTGACATGAGAGCCGAGCTGGAGTTCCCACTTTTTCAAATATTTTTTTTTTAATGCTATCATGCTGTGCAAGAAACCACCAGCTCCTAAATGAAGGGAGAAGCCTGATGGGAGATTTATTGTCTTGGTTTTACAGCCAAATTGGAACCTGACATCCAATTTGTACTGCTTTTTCCAAGTAAAAGCATACTCTGAAACCATTTTGCATCAATCTTTAAATGGGAGAACAACTGCAGCAGCACAACTACTGGTTTGCATTGAAAAGCAAAATGAGACCACAATCTCAATAATACATTGAAGTGCTGCAGAAAAAAAACTAAATGGCAACGTTAAAAGTACGCAAAACTGCAAACACAAAGAAAATAAATCTGGATGCCTGAATCTAATCCACCAGTATAAAACATGGGCACACAGGTTCAAAACATTTGAAAGCAACATTCACAATAAGAACATAAGAGGAGCATCGAGCCTGCTCCACCATTCAATAAGATCATGGCTGCTCTGATTGCACCCTCAACTCCACTTTCTTAGCTGTCCCCATAAGTCCTGGACTCCCTTGCTGATCAATAATTGGACTCAGCCTTGAATATATTCGATGACCCAGCATCCTCTGCCCTCTGAGTAATGAATTCCAAAGAACAACAACAGCCAAGTAAAGAAATTTCACCCGAGTCTGAAATGCAAGACCCCTTATTTTCAAACTGCGCCCTAGTTCGACATTCCCCCACGAGGGGAAACACCCTCTTAGCATCTACCGTGTCCTCAGAATCTTCCATGTTTCAATAAGATCATCTCTCATTCTTTTAAACTGCAATAATTATAGGCCTAACCTATTGACTAATGTACAAGAACACCCAGATCCCTCCATGCCATAGAGTTCTGTAATGGGCGGCACGGTAGCACAATGGTTAGCACTGCTGCTTCACAGCTCCAGGGACCTGGGTTCGATTCCCGGCTTGGGTCACTGTCTGTGTGGAGTTTGCACATTCTCCTCGTGTCTGCGTGGGTTTCCTCCGGGTGTTCCGGTTTCCTCCCACAGTCCAAAGATGTGCGGGTTAGGTTGATTGGCCAGGTTAAAAATTGCCCCTCAGAATCCTGAGATGCGTAGGTTAGAGGGATTAGCGGGTAAATATGTGGGGGTTGGGCCTGGGTGGGATTGTGGTCAGTGCAGACTCGATGGGCCGAATGGCCTCCTTCTGCACTGTAGGGTTTCTATGATTTCTATGATGTCTCTCCAATTAAACAATATGCAGTTTTTTAAAGCTTTCTGCCAAAATGGGTAACTTGACGATTCTCCACCCACTCATTTTTGCCCCCTCACTTGACCTATCTATATCCCTTCGCAGACTTTATATCTTCCTCACAACGTGCTCTCCTACCTATTTTTGTATCATCAGCAAATTTGGCAACAATACACTTGGTCCTTCGTTCAGGTCATCAACATGGATCATAGTGGAGGCCCCAGCATTGAATGCTGTGGACACTACCGGGTACAGTTTTCTAAGCTGAAAATAAACCCATTTATGCATTGTTTCCTGTTAGCCATTCCTCTATCCATCATCATATCACCCCTACACCATGAACTTTTATTTTGTGCAGTAACCTTATATGTGGACCTCATATAATGCCTTTTGGAAATCCAAATACACGAGATCAACGTATTCACCTTTATCCACCCTGCTGTTACATTCTCAAAGATCTCCAATGCTGCGCAGGTGCACAACTGAAAGGGATCATGCAATGGCACAAGCAGACCACACAGAGTGAAGAGATCTTGGAATTCAGGACTGATGCCACAGGTTTCTTCTGGGTATTAAACAGATTTGCAGATGGAAAGAGGAATGGAGGGGAGGAAAAACTATAGGATTTTATTTGATGGTTGAGCTAAAATAGGCTGTATGGATTTCCAATACAAAGGATATAAAAATACTTTAATTTAGCATAAAAACAGAACATTGCATGTGTTGGAAATCTGCAGTAGAAACAGAATATGCTGGAAATACCCAGTTGCTCCATGGAGAGAGAAAGTAGATTCATGTTTCGACTGTGAAGAGTCAACTAGGACTCTTCTTCAGAACTGGAGGATAGAAATTGATGCATAAAAGGAAGACATATCAGAAGCACTGTCGTGGAAAGTTGCATCATCAATAAAGTAGAGACAGAGAAACGGATAATGAAATGGAGTCCTTACAGAGGGGCAGGGTGTGAGGAAGTTTGAAGTTTATTTATTAGTCACAAGCAGGCTTGCATTAACACTGCAATGAAGTTACTGTGAAAAATCGCCTAGTCGCCACACTGCAGCACCTGTTCGGGTAAAATGAACATTAGACGACAGCATAGCCTCAAAAATGGAGACAGAGTTGTTGAGGAAGGAAAGTCAAGTATCATAGACGGCTCATCTAGGTAATGATAGAAATTGGAAGCAAGGTTGTTTAGGTTGTCCAATTCCAGAAAGTGAAGGAAATGGTAGGCACTGTGGTGTATTGTAAATGAAAGAGACCGGAGGAGGACTGGAAAAAAACGTTTTCCAGACCCAACTAAATGACAGGCATAATTAGGACCCATCCAGGTATCCATAGTAACACCTCTTATTTGGAAGAAGTCAGATAAATTCAAAGGGAAATTGTTCAACGTGAAAACAAATTCAGTTAGGCAGAGGAGGGTGGTGGTGAGTGGGGACTGGTTGGGACTCGAACCAAGGAATTAGCATGTCACACAGGCATTTTGAAAAGTTTTGAATGGCTTTGACGTTTCAATGCAACCAGTGCCCATTTTCGCTTTTGCATATTCTGAAAAACAGTCTCTAGCCATAAATACTTATGAGGCACCTGAACTTCCTTTTCCTCAGTGTCAATGAGTGTTCAACAACAATCTATCACCATCTGCTCAACACTTTTGATAACAGAAAATCACTGAAACACGACGGCCTTTATAGGTTTCCTGGAAATGCCAAAATTCTTGCAATCCGAACTGGAGCCAAAATTAACTCAAATATGATAGCTAGTCAATATCAGAAAGTTCTCTGCATACCGAATCTCCTGAATACAGGGCCAGTTCACAACACAATAAATCTGCACAAGCTTCACAACAGCCCACCTACTACTATCAATTTTAACATTCTAAAAAGCCCTGTGATAGAATGAAATGTTGACCAGTGTGCAAAATTCCCTTCATTGTTGAACTCAATATTGTCCGAAGTAACATACGAGAGGGCTTATTTCATACTAGCTATCCAAAGTGTGCTCAGCATCAGAGATGCTAACATGTTAATCCGATATAAAATGCAACTGAAGTAGATCACAACTTTTTGCCCTTAAAAAGGACCTCAAAAGCAGTTAGACAACAATATTCTTAAAACAACTGCACAGAATGCTAAATTGCTTCACCTTTCGTGATCGACCTTCCAAAAACGATCTTTGCCTGAAACACGATGCAGAAGGTTGAATCAAGTTTTCCGAGACCTATTATGCCCTTGTACAATTTCTCCGACTTTTCAATCAAACTTTTTGCAATGTCCAATACTATATATTCTGGCTCGGACAGAACCAAACACACATCTACGATGAGCTCAACTACCAATTCACAAGACTATGGAGAGTTGTCTGCTAAGTGACAGGTCTTTAGGAGAGCTACAAGAATGCAGTTAGTGAACACAGTTGACAAAACAGCATGTTTCATAATTCCTCAAAATGAAAGTTTCCCTTTAGTGCCTGGAAAATTCCAGTTTTCCATTATTTTGTCTACCACTGCATTCAGATGAGTGAACCTTAGCCAACATTGTCTGCTGTTGCAATATAAAGCAAAACATTGAAGTGCTGGCTTGAACCTGCCCTTCACTAGTCAAAGAGCTTAAGATGCTTCATTACTATCTGTCACCTGTTTTCTCCAAAATGCAACTTTGCTGATTAGAGACATGGCTATCTATGCTTGTAGGACCAAGGTCACATCGCAGTGCAGAACACTATTTGAACGGACATTAAGAGCGAGGGTAAACGCAGTAAAAAACACATGGCTTACTTGCAACAAAACATTGCTCTGTGTTACACTTCAGCTTGTTAAATTCCACATAAGACTCATTCTAATCAAGTTCCCGCACCAACTAAACCAGTGTGCATTTACTATCAGCTAACATGCTTAAGCCTTTCTTTTTTATATAATGCAGAATGCCTTGAAATTTCCGTGGTGCACAGCAGCCTCAGTGTTTAGTCCAACTCCATTTGCTATAACTAAGCCAAAATCATAGACTTGTTACGGTGCAAAAGAAAGCCATTCAGCCCATCATGCCTGCACCGGCTCTGTGAATGAGCATCATGATTTATTGCCATTCTCCTGCCTTTTCCTCATAACCACGCACATTGTTTCAAATCAAATAATCATCTAATATTCTCAAATACCTCGATTGAACCTGCCTCCACCACACTTCCAGGCACTGCATTTCAGACCTGAACCACTCTGTGACAAGGTTTTTCATGTCACATTTATTACCTTTGCAAATTCGTTTACATCTGTGCTCTCGCATTCACGATACTTTTACGAGCAGGAACAGTTTCTCCCCATCTACTGTCTAGTCCACTCATGGTCTTGAATACCTCTATCAGATCTCCTCTTAGCCTTTCTCCCCCCCCCCCGCCCCGTCAAAGGAGAGCAGTCACAAGTTCTCTAATCTATTTTAATTATTGGAATTTCTCATCTCTGGAACCATTCTTCTGCACTCTTTCCAATGCGTTCACGTCCGTCTTGAAGTGTGCCGCCCAGAACTACACACAATATTCCAGTTGAGGTCAAACTCGTGTCCGATACAAGTTGAGCATAAGCTCCTTGTTCTTGTACTCTAACATCTCCCCCTCCCCCCAAGGATAGTGAATACTTTATGAACTGCTCTCTCCACCAGTCCTGTCACCTTCAGTTACTTATGCACATATACACCCAGGTCCCTCTGCTGCACTCTTTACTTTATGTTGTCTTTCCACATTCTTCCTCGCAAAATGAATCACTTCACACTTCTTTTGCATTGAACTTCATCTGCCACTGATCTATCTGCTCCACCAACTTGTCTGTATCCTTTTGAAGTTCTACATTGCCTTCAGTTTACAATACTTCAAAGTTCTCTATCAATGTCAAACTTTGAAATTGTCCCCTGCACACCAAGATCCAGATCAATAATGTATACATCAGGAAAAGGTGCAAATATCGACTCCAGGGGACACCACTACAAATCTTCCTCCAGCCCAAAAAATGCCCATTAACCACTGCTCTCTGTTCCCTATCACTCAGCCAATTTTGTGCCTATGTTATTACTGCCCCTTTTATTCTACAAGCGAGGACTTTGCTCACAGGTCTGTAGAATGTCATCATGATCTTTGGAAAACCCTGTGTATCACATCAGCAGCTTCACTCTCATCAACCCTCCCGATTACCTCTTCAAAAAAAACTCCAAAGATAGTTAAACACGATTTTCCTTGAAGAAATCCATGCTGACTAGTCCAAATCAACCCATATTTTTCATGTGACTATTAATTCTATCTCAAATAGTTATTTCTAGAAGCATCCCCACCACAGATGTTAAACTGACTGGTCTGCCATTGCTGGGTTTAACCATACAGTATTTTTTGAACAGAGCAAAATGCTTGCACTTCTCCAGCCCTCTGGCATCATTCCTGATTCTAGGGAAGATTCAACATTATGGCCGGTCCCCCATAATTTCCACTTCTTTACACATCCTTGAATACATCTCATCTGGTCCCAGTGCCTTGTGAACTTTAAGAACAGAGTTTATCCAATGCATCTTCCATACCAATTTTGAACTCTTCTAGTGACAGAATTTCCTTGTCTGTCACCATGTCCTGGATTGGCGGAGGCAATGTATTGATGCAACACCTCAGCCTGCCCTTTGCTTCCATGTGTAAATTCCCTTTTTGGTCCCTAATGACTCTGCTCCTCCTCTCATCAACCTTTTATTATTTACTGCTTGCAGACTTTGGGGTTCCACTTCAGGTTGGCTGCCAATCTTCTCTTATAATCCCTCCACTCATATTTGCTTCTTCATCTCTCCTCTGAACTTTCTGTATTCAGATTGGTTCTCAAATGGTATTTTCCACCTGGCACTTGTCAGAAGCACACTTTCTCATCCTTGCCTTAATTTCCATCTCTTCTTTCATCCACGGAACTCTTACATTTATTTCCCCTACCTTTCCTTTTGAAGGAATATAGCATGACTATGTCGATACCATTTCAGTTTCGATGGTAGTCCATTGTTCAGCTGGATTTTTCCACCAACCTTGGGTTCCAGTCTGGCCAGGCTAGTTCCATTCTTGCCCCATTGAAGTGGGCTCTCCCCCAGTTAATTATTTTTATTCTGGATTGCACATGGCCATTTTTACGATTTCCTATCCAAAACCTTATGATACAATGATCACTGTTTCCTAAATGCTTCCCCATTGACACTTGATCTACTTTGCCCACCTCATTTCCAAGAATCAGGTCCAGCAGTGCCTCCTTTTTTGTTAGAATGAACACTTATGGCTATAGAAAATTCTCCTGAACACAACCAAGGAACTTTTGCTCCTCTCCGCCATTTACATTACCACTACCCAAGTCTATTCTGGGAATTAAAGTCCCCTATTCTAACTTTTCTATAATGTTTATACCTCTATAATTTGCTACAGATTTGTTCCTCTATATCCTTTCCACTGCTTGGTGGTCTATAATCTACACTGAGCAGTGTAATTGCATCTTTTTTGTTCCTTAGTGCAAGCCAAATTGATTCTGTCCTTGAACCCTCTGGGATATCTTCTTTCTCCAGCACTGTAGTGCTTTCCTTAACTAATAGTGCCTCTTCTCCTCTTCTTTCTATCCTGCCTTCCCGGTACACCTTGTACCCAGGAATATTTAACACCCAATCCTTCGGTCAAGACTCTTATCACCACATCATCATGATTCCGTTTGACAATCTGTGCCTGTAACTGACCAATTTTATTCACTGAACTCCATTCATTCATATGCATGCAGTATAATACTGATTTATAACCTCCACCTATTAGTTTACTATTCTCCATTCTTGTGCCCTCTGTTTCTCCCAATATTCTCTGCATTTTGGTGTTACTCTCTAATACTCTCCTGGTTCCTATACCTCGGCCAAGTTTAAAGTCCTCTGAATAGCATTAGCAAAATGCCCCACAAGGAACTCAGTCCCAGCTCCATTCAGGTGCAACAATCCAGCTTGTTCTAGTGCCAGCTTTCCCAGAACCAGTCCCAGTGTCCCAGGAATCTAAAGCCACCCCCCCCCCCCCCCATCTTTCCAGCCATGACTTTCAAATGAAAATTAAATAAAAATGCTGGATTAACCACATTTTTATGCTTGTCAAGTACATTGAAAAGTTCTTCCCTTCTCTCATCTACCAGGAGTTTTTTGTGTGCATATTTTAACCTTGTTGCAACTACTCACTACTAAGCACTGTTAGACTAGCCTGGGACAGTGGTGATATCAAGCCTTAAAGAAACGCTGACACATTTCCACTTGGATAATCTATTCTTTTCACATGTTCGTTGCCAGTATTTGCAGTTCCATGTACCAACTGCAACAAATATATATTCAGATCCTTTGAGATGTCTCATGCTTAGTCTTCACTTTATTCAATGCTGTCTGTCTTCTAAATAGGAAGGTAGAATGCAAGAGCAAACACTTCAATAGCATCTAAATGACTACAACATTCAACAGCTGCAGCTATGTTGTACACTGAGCTATTTAGGACAGGATGAAGGACAGTATTAATCTTTCTCATCCGACAGAAGGTTGCACTTGCCGCACGTTACAACAACCCAGCTGATAATGAAACAAACCCAAAAGAATTGAATTATCAGATATTAGAGATTTAAACCCTCAAGTGTCTAAACATCTCCTGCCAGGGTTACTAGCCCACTCAATTTTGTAATTTGAAGTTTAAACTGGTTATCCCATACCTTTTTCACAGGTGAAGTTGGTGCAACTTGATATGTGGGTACGGTTGATGGGGCCACTGCAGCAGACTGGATACCTCCACTGTTGATACGGTTCACATTATTTACAGTCACTGCGGGTTTGCTTTTTTCTGGAAGAAAATTGCACTTATTGGTTGAGTAACCAAAAAAACCTCCCAAAATTAACATGTAAACTACTACGGTGGTCATAGCATTCCATTTTTGAAACCTGACAGCATCGACCCTTGTGCAGAATATTACAGGATGAAATGTTTAACAGAAAGAACAAATCTAAAATCACTTGTGTCTAATTTGCTAAATGTTGAACAACTGGCATGACTTTACAAAATGAAATGTTACGGGACCTCATGGTGCTGTTGGTCAGGCACTGGCCTCTCAGCCCTGGCACCTGAACACAAACGCAGCCTCGGCTGATGGAATGAGAATTCTGTCTGTTGGCTGCAAGGATTCCACGTGGACGAGATTTTAGTCTCAATTAAG